>NW_028275163.1:2751175-3054205 GCF_013281855.1 Momordica charantia | reverse complement strand
CCGAATTGGAAGGAACCAATGATAAAAGCACAAGTAGAAGATTCAATTCCGGTAGAAATGACGAATTCGATACTGGGTCTTGACTGTCTCCTCCTCCAGCTTCTCTCCATTCTTGTTCTTCTTTAGTGTCTGCTCCATTTCCTGTCGCTCCTCCCACCATTTTTTACTTTAGATCTGTAACGTGTTTCACAAACAAACGGCATTATGTTCTTTAGAAACACAAGTCAATGAGACATTTTGGGAAATAAAGAGAGAAAAAGAAAAAACTGACATAAATTTTTGGAAGCAAAATTTTTCCCTGTTCCCTTGTTGATCAATAGGGAAGGTTTGGACCACAAAGTCAAAACCTTCACAATATTTAGCTTGAAGTTCTCCTATTGCTTTAATGGTTCTTTTTGGTTGTGAATTGGTCTAATGGGATTAGCTAATTAAGGTTTATCGTTAATTTAATGCTATTGTTAAATTTAGTCAATGCTAAAACCTGATACTCTTGACTTTTTTAGACTGATAATTAAACAAACAAAAAAAAAATCATATGTAAAAATAAGTTTTGAAAATAATTATTCAAACATAATTTTACTTAAATTTTGTTTAAAAAATAGAAAGCTATAAAAATAGCTCTTAAATTACTAAACTTTCTAAAGTGTAACAAAAGGAAAATTTTAATAGAGGAGAAAATATTTTTAGATATTTAGTTTAAGAACGTGAGGTTTCTTTATTCTACTTGATTTAGAATTCTTTACACAATCGTTAAATTTCATGTGAAAAGCACTACTTTTTTAAGAGTTTGAGGCGAGTAAAAGAAAAGGTTTACACACGATTTTATTCACGTTTAAGCTGTATTTTAAGTTTTTTTTTTAATTTAAAAATAGTTTTAAAATAATTTCAAATATAAGAATATATAAATCTTGTCTTAAAAAAAATATTGGATGGTCATTTTTTAAAATTATCTCTTAAGATGATTTTAGATAAATAGCTTCTTAATAAATGGTCTGGGAGACCAGTAGACCACCCACCTACAAATAATATATTTTTTTTTCCAAAATCAAGTGTATGTTTTTAAAGAACAAAAATTATTTGAATTAAATAAGATGTTCTATTATTAGGAGTGTTTTTTAAATTACATTTTTTAACTGCTACGCTTAAAAGAACAAAAAACCCTCGGACTACAATTATATACTAATTTAAATTGTAATAAATTAAAAGGTTAATAACAAAATAAAAACGGTTAAATTATACAAAATACTGCTGAACTTTTAGTGGAGTTTCAATTCTAGTTGATTGTTTCAAAAGTTTTGATTTTACACTTTAAATTTGTTTAAAAAATACTCTCATTTGAAATAAACAATTCTTAGAGAAAACAAAATTCTTAAATGGTAAGCAAACCATGGATGATGAAGAAGATATGAGGCCTCAATTTCCACTATTAATTGACAAAAAATAGAGCCACCAAAAGAGCTATAAAACAGACAAAATTAAAGACTAGAGTTGTCTATCTATTTATTAATTGAGATTTGTGTCTTTATCTATTTTATAGCTCGTTGTCACATTATTGTCACATCATATTTTCGTAATTAGTTAATAGTTGTAACATTTAAAAAAAAAGAATTTTAACATTAAGACTTTTGAAACAGAAGCATAATTAAAATTTATTATAAAGTTCAAGAGTATAATTGAAATTATCGATTCCTATTCCCTCATATGCTCTCTTTTATAATTCACCATTACAATTTTCATTGTTAAAAAAAGAAAAATTGGGTAGAATTTAAACTTTTAGAATGATGGAACAGAGAAACTCTCAAGTTAAAATTTTTGGACATTATGTTTCTTTGGGCCATAAATTTGCTCAAGTTGTCGAAGGTGCATCATTCATCATCCATCGGTAATTTGAACAGATTCAAGTTTCTTCCACAGGGCATGGAACAAATTGATTAATCATGTTTCTGATTTTACATTTTAGGAACTCATGGAAGACGAGGAGATGTCGTTGTTTCTTGTTTCTTGCCACTTTATTGTATTGTAGCTGAATGGTGATGGTACAATATTTCATGCCAAGTTTAAATCATTTCTCATTCCAAATGTTGAAATCTGTAGTAAGGCAATACATCTCAAATGAACTCTGGTTCTAACAAAAATTTAATAAACTTTCGAATCTTGCTTCCATTTCCATGTATTCTTGACCTTCCCCCTTCCATTTCCAAACCCATTTTCATGGGTGAACACAGCATAGTCGTCTTCTGTAGTGGATTGCAGAACTCTAATCTCTTCATTTGCTTTGCTTTCCTTCAGGTGCTCATTAGCTCAAGTTAGAATTCAAGATAGACAGCAAAACTTTGAAAGAAATATACTACTTGACAGCAATTCTTTCCCCACTTTCAGAATTTTGACTCATCTACTGTTCTTTCATAAGGCTGATTATTCCTAGTTACAAAACATGGTGAATCATTCTAAGCTGTGAAACGCTGCTCCATGTCCTTTCCCACCCACCACCCATCAAGGGAAGAAGAAATTTCTTGTGAACCCCATAGTTCATTCAGGCCTTATCAGGGAAACATTTGAATGAGCAATGCCTTAAATCACTGAGGTCGTCAGCTCCATCAATACTTCTTCCTTGGTTTCTAGGATAGCTCAGAATCTGAAGCATGGCCACATGATCTTCTAACCTTTGGACTCAATGCCATAAGCTGGCTTTCAGAATTCATTCGCATACTACGCCCGCGAGGACTAATTTGTGGAGGCCTTGAAGATCGTCCTTTTGGTGTACCTGTGTTGTGGAGTCAACTTGAAGTTAGTTTTAGAACTTAAGAGCACTTTAATCATTTGTTATATTGATTGACTTCAGTTTACATCATTTATGAAGACGAAACAGAAACGCTCATTAGTTCAAATTACAACCAGTTTGAGATTCAGGTATGTATTCTATTGCAATTCGTGCAGGTGAGTCTAGAAGATCTATTGAAGATTAAGAGAGTGTTACTTCTCCATTCATGCGCAACTGTTCATTGTTTAATCTTTGTGATCTGTTGATTCTAAGTGCAGTGTTCAGTTTATTTTAGCTTCAGTAATTATAACTCTTAAACTAGACAAAATAGATGATATTTCAACAAGAAAGTAAGCATTAGAAATAACGAGGAGAACCTGGTAGCTTGTTCAGTTTATTATCAGAAGAGTTCTTCGTCAACGAAAGCCTCCGGCCTGTGCTCATTCCTTCACGTGGAGCTGGTAATCTTTTCTCAGTAACCGTTTGGAAAGGATCATCTACTGATGATGCAGATTCATCCCCACATGCTGAGGCACCATCACTTCCTGATTCTGAAGTATCTTTAGTACTGCTTGTACCGGATTTCTGTTTTTCTACGATTCTGTAAACAAACATCTGAAATGGGATATCTAATATTGTTGATGATGCATCACACCTTCCCCAAGATGGCGGCAACTTCCTCAACAAACCTGATTCAATGTCACAGTAATCTACTATTGGCGTAGCAGGATCTGTCTGACTATTATAATCAGGATGCAATGCTACAAATCGCTTTGTGTACCGAAGAATCCTACAAATGGACGAGAAGCTCGGCCTTTGATTCGGGTCGGTATGCCAGCATCTCTTGGTCAAGTTCGTCACATATTTTGGCATACTATGGGGAAAAAGTGGCCTCTCCCCTGCTCTAATGTTTCGGCTCATCTTGTCCCCTTGAAGATGGCTATCCTCAAAAGGGACTTTCCCAGTCAGAACCTCAAAACAAACCATGCCAAAGCTGTATACATCGGACTTCTCAGTATACTTGGAACTCTCGGTGGTTCCTGATTGATCCTGCTCTTCTAAAACTTCTGGAGAATGCCATATGAATGGGAGGGCTTCGTTTTGATTTGAGGAGTTCTTGAACTTGACAACAGGTAGGCCAAACCCAGAGACCTGAGCATGCACGTACCCGTCAGTAGAATAAGCTCTTGGCTTAATCAGAATGTTACAAGGATTCAAATTCCCGTGGTAGATTTTATTTGAGTGGAGATATTCCATTCCTCTTGCAATTTGAAGCATCAAATCTAGAGCTACAGGAAGGGTAAATGGAATTCTCTTACGAGGGCCACAAATCTCCTTTACGTAGCTCGACAGGTCTCTACTCATAAGTTCCATAATCAAGAAACACTCTTTCTTTTCCTCATCAGTAAACCCACAAAGAAATCTTGTTATGTTTGGATGGGAACGAGATAACAGCGTGGAGATCTCTGGAATTAAGGATTCAATTTCCCCAAAAAAATGTTTCATGGCAAAGCTTTCCCCTAACCAGAGTATCTCTTTGTATTGACTCCCACCCCCTAATCGTCTCCTCACCTGGTAGTCCCTTGATCCTACTAGCATTGAACTTGGCAACAGCTTTCCATTCAAAGACTCTAACCCATCTAAGTTTTTAAGTAGAAGATCCGTTAGTCGTTGCTCATACTTGGATGAAGCTGTGAATTTCTTCTCCCGGATCTTACTGAGTAGAACCCATCTATCTTCTTTCCAAACCGCATCGACCCGATTGCAGAAATCCTGAGTAATCAGGTATTGCTTCCCATATTTCCACCGGAAAATCTTCAAATCCTTGTTTTCATTCCTGTATTTGGTGGAGTTTATTATCCTCTTCTTCGCCATCTCATGGTGATCGCAACCAGAGATTTCTCCTGCTGTTTCAAGGGCTTCAACGACAACCGAGATGCAGTACAACAAATTGTGAATATGAAATTCGATGCAATCGGTGTTCTGATATAGCATGATGGCTTTTGCCCACCAATCCTTGGTTTCCAAACACTGCCTAATGTACCATTCTGCTTCTTTGAATACCCTGTTCAGGTCTCTCAATGGCAGGTCCAAAACCTTCCATCTCGTGTGCTTCTCTTCGAATCGAAGATTTTGCTTCATCTCCTCCGCCACTGAATCATACGCAAAGCACAGAACATCAAACAATAAAGAGCACTGCCGCTGATTTACATGAATGCTATCTCTGAATAGCATTAGGGCCTTTAGACTTCCCAAGGCCTCTCCGAGCTGCCGAAATTGCTCCATTTTAGAACTCAATCACATGTGCTGATAATAAATTTTTAGGGAAAATCAATCGTCTCACGCAAACACAATATCAATCTCAGATCAAGGGAGCGTGGAAATGAAGCGAACAACATACCAGCAATTGCAGTCGACCTCGAGACCCCTTATAGAAGAATCGACAAGAAACCAAGATTCTGCCCTAGCCCTCAGAATTAGGAACGAAATTGAGCAGAATCAAAACCAACCTATCAAAGACCCAACAATCCAGTGGTGGTCGGAGAAAAATCTTCCACCAGAATGTGAAAATCCGCCCAAATTTGTGGAAACGGAGAGGGAAGTAAGGTGGTTGTTTGTTCGGATCAATGGATACGAGAGACGAACAGAAAAGGGTTATTGGACGAGGCAAGAGAAGGAAGAAATGAGAGAAAATGAACGGGGGAAAGTGAAAATTCATGTTGGAAAATGAGTTTAAGAAGTGGGAATGGCGAGAGCCCAACACTTGTCCAGATTTGGCGAGGTTGAACAATGGTGGAGGATGCTCGAATGGGAATTTCCCGCGAATTTCGATGGCCATACTTCCCAATTTGCAGCAGCTCTTATTATAGTAACTACATTTTTCAACTGTTTTCTTTCTTATTTAACCCCACCTTCTTCTTCCCTTCTCTTTTACATCATCTCCACAATAAAATATCAGTACTTTTTGTAAATAAATCATCAAAATTAACATCATTTTGGATTTTTTTTGGGCCGAGATCGAACCTTCGAATTTTAAAAATTTTATCAAACTGGTGAGAAACTAGAAACAATAGAAAATATCAAATCAATGCTGTAAAGTAAATTATAAGTTAAGAAACCCATTAAAAAGTTAATTAGTAGTTAAGACATCTCTTAGATAGTCTCTAGTTATAACCTTTATTCTCTGTGATTGTTTTTTATTATAATAAATGTGAAATACGAGAATTTGAATCCTCTATTTTAATAGAAAGAATAGATGTTACCTATCATTGAGATAGGTTCGTATTGACATCTCTACTCCTTATATAGTGTAATATTTCAAAATATATTGAAAAGACGATAGTTGGTATATATCTCCAACTAGGAGGTTGTGAGTTTGATACCTACCCCAATACTAAAAATAATAATAATAATAAAATCACTAAGCAATTTGTAAATAATAATAATAGCCATTTTCAGACATCGGGCACAATAGAGCTCCGGCGGCCCAACCCATATTGTACTGGGCCAAGAAGCCCAAGGTTGTGAACTGGCAGTGCGCAAGTTAGCATTGATCAGAAAGAAGTCTTTACGAACGAACCGTGAATTCAATTGCTTCCATCCACTCTCATTTTCACACAAAATTTCCGGGAAAATTCATTTCCTTTCCTTTCCCTCTCTTTCTTTCTTCTACCCATTTGAAAGGGCTTCCGCGCCAGACCCAGACCCAGATTATAGATAACAATTTTTACCTCTTCCACCTTAATTCATTGTCCAGCCCTAATTTTCTTAACAATATGCCGAGGGAGATCATCACTCTGCAAGTTGGACAATGTGGGAACCAGATCGGCATGGAGTTCTGGAAGCAGCTCTGCCTCGAGCATGGAATCAGCAAAGATGGCATTCTCGAAGATTTTGCTACTCAGGTCTCTGCTCTGCTTCTCTTCTTCCTGTTTTGCTTGTTAATTAGTTCATAGTGTGATGTATTGTGCACGTGGCTGTCTGTTTGATTGCTGAGAAAATCGGGAAGAAATAACGAAATGAACAGTATAGGCACTTTTCGAATTTGTTTTTTTTTTCTCTTTTTGTAATACTTTAGGAGATAAGTGGGAAATGGCCTAAAGGTTGTAACAAGCAAGAATTGCATGGTGATCGTGAACATGAACTTGCGCGAAGGGGTTAACTGGGGCATTGGGGGGAGAGAGGTGTTAGTTTTATGGGGCATCAAGCATTGTAATTTATCATACCCTTGGTTGAAGATTCTCGGGTTTTCATTTTAGTTCCGTTATTAGTGTTCAACTGACGTGGTCTTGCTCCACTTTTACCTGCACCTCAGAGTTCATAGATTTCTTAGCAATATGGCAGAGATAATATGAAGAACGGAAAGAGTATCCATTACTCTTATTAGTAGTGACTATGTGACACTGCACTGTACCGCCTCTTTGATCGTAATCACACACACACACATATATGTTTGTATATATATGTATGTATATATATATATATATATATATATATTTTGCATACATAAGCTGCAAATACATTCCAAGGGAATGATGTAAAGATAGATTATGATATGCAGGGAGGTGACCGGAAAGATGTATTCTTCTATCAAGCTGATGATCAGCACTACATACCAAGAGCTTTACTTATTGACCTGGAGCCCAGAGTCATCAATGGTATTCAAAATAGTGAATATCGAAATCTCTACAACCACGAGAACATCTTTGTTTCAGATCATGGTGGTGGTGCTGGAAATAACTGGGCTAGTGGATATCATCAGGTTTTTGTTTTCCATTATTTTCCCTGTAGTTTCGAAATCATCATTTGAGAAACCTGCTGATATTCCTTCTATGATATTAACTTTGTACACAACAAAGTTAATGCGACTTGCTTCTTAAAATTATAAGCTGTCCATGTGGCATCTTATTAACATTGATTTGAAGACCTGATCAGGGAAAGGGTGTTGAAGAGGATATAATGGACATGATTGACAGAGAAGCAGATGGAAGTGACAGTCTCGAGGGTTTTGTTCTATGCCATTCAATTGCTGGAGGAACAGGATCAGGTATACATGTAAATAAATCTGCCAAAATCAAAAGGGCATATACTAGAATAAATAAAAATTAAAAGAATTCTGAGGACTAGAAATGTGTAAATAAATGTTTATTTACTTCCCTACTTCTGTACTGGAGTTTTACCACTTGATATAATGCAGGCATGGGTTCATATCTCTTGGAGACTCTGAATGATCGCTACAGCAAAAAACTGGTTCAGACGTACAGTGTTTTCCCTAACCAGATGGAAACAAGTGATGTTGTAGTCCAGCCTTACAACTCACTTCTGACTCTCAAGCGGCTAACACTCAATGCTGATTGTGTTGTTGTTCTTGATAATACTGCCTTGAATAGAATAGCTGTAGAACGCCTTCATCTATCAAATCCAACCTTTGCGCAAACAAACTCCTTGGTGTCTACAGTAATGTCAGCTAGCACAACCACTTTGAGATATCCAGGATACATGAACAATGATTTGGTTGGTCTCCTGGCCTCTCTAATTCCAACACCAAGATGTCACTTTCTAATGACAGGATACACTCCACTAACGGTTGAGCGCCAGGTATTTCTTTCTGTGCTTGTAACTAATTTATATTATATGTTTTATGGCTTCATTATCCCTCAACTGAATTTTTTGAGCATTATCAGTGACTGTTGATTTTACAATCATCCTCTAATTTCAAGTTGACATGGTTAAAGTTGGGCCTTCTTTGCACAGATTTGTGTTTACACCTTTTCTTATCATGTTTTTGTAGGTGTTTGGTGTCAATTGTTTGTGTAACCGCTCTTGTTTTTTATTATTTATCATTTGGCATGTTTGCTTGTAGCAGTTTTTGGCAATGTATAATCAAAATTGTGAGTATCTACTATGTAGGCTAACGTTATAAGGAAAACCACTGTCCTGGATGTGATGAGAAGACTTCTGCAGGCAAGAGTTTTTGGTTGACTTTTTTTTTTTAAATAATCAAATTTGTGCCTTTCATCTGACATTATGATCATTTTCAGACAAAAAATATTATGGTCTCCTCTTATGCTCGAACAAAAGAGGCTAGTCAAGCGAAATACATATCAATATTGAATATCATACAGGGAGAAGTGGACCCTACACAGGTATTGATGGTTAAAATGCCAAAAAAATGAAAGACAACTGGTTTACTACAAGTTTGCAGTTGATATATTTTGATGTTTCCATTATGCTATAGGTTCATGAAAGTTTGCAGAGGATACGTGAACGGAAGCTCGTGAATTTCATTGAGTGGGGCCCTGCCAGTATCCAGGTTTCATTTAATTGTAAAAGCAACCTATTTTGATATCATTTTTTTCCTTACTTTTCTGCATTGATTCATATGAACTAATATGCCGACTTGATTTAGGTTGCACTCTCACGAAAATCACCATATGTACAAACTGCCCATAGGGTAGGACTCTTCAGATCCCTTTTTAACCTCATCTCTTTCTGCTATTAATTTGGCTTTTTGTCATTGTTAAATTTCGATCTTTTGTTATCTGTTCTATTTCTTTATTTATTTGTATAAAACAATGAAATGCTCACTGAAAGAAATAATTTTCAGGTGAGTGGTCTTATGTTAGCTAGCCATACCAGCATCCGGCACCTCTTCAGCAAGTGTTTGAGCCAGTATGAGAAGTTGAGAAAAAAGCAAGCTTTTCTTGATAACTATCGGAAGTTCCCAATGTTTGCTGTAAGATTTCTATTCCAACATTTTCTTCTCCCATTCAAGATTTATTGTCTGTTCACTGGCCTTATCTAGTTGATCTTATTGTGTCAGGAATAGATATTTTAATGAATTTAGGTTAACCATGCATTAGTTGACTGGTCTAGCGTATTGAATTCTGTGGATTAGTACCTTCCTCGTGAATTTTTTCATTGCACAAAGTCTAAATTCAAAACAAACATTAAAATTGGACAGGACAATGACCTCTCAGAGTTTGATGAATCAAGGGATATAATTGAAAGTTTGGTTGATGAATATAAGGCTTGCGAATCTCCAGATTATATCAAATGGGGAATGGAGGTTGGTACCTGTATCGCTGAGCTGCTTCATTTCCTACATAGTATATGATTCACTTATATGTGCTTTTCCGATGCAGGATCCTGACCAAATTCTTACAGGAGAAGGAAATGCATCCGGGACAGCAGACCCAAGTTTAGCCGTCTAAATAGGTGAATAAGGTGATATGGAGTTTATTTTTGGCTCTAACAGAGGATGCTTAACCTTCTAATCACAGTAATGGGTCGTTTCTTGGGTTTTAAACATTGGTAGTCTGTTGTACAATGATATTATTGTCCCCATCCTCCGAACCCTGCATGACCTTCTGTAAGGAAACCCCTTAGGCCCTTACAAGAGGATTGATATTCAGAGAAACAATACAAAAGTCTCCCCAGCCACTTAGAGAGGGCTGGTTCTCTCCCTATACAAGACTTTCCAAAATAAACAAAGGATCCCAAAAGCATATAAACAAAAACTAACCTGAGGGGGTGGATTCTCTTCTTTACCCCTCTAATATAAGTATTCACTATTGGAGGTCTTACACCTGACTGCTAAACATCTATTTAAAAAAAAAAAATCTGGTGCAAACTTACAAGGTGATAGGATGCCAGCTGGTCTTCCAGAACTGGAATATATAGAAGAAAATTTCCTCCAGTTTCTTTGGGATTTTTTCTTTCTCTGGAGAATATGACCAAGCTGGCAAAGCATTTTTTAATTGTTTGAAGGAATTTGAATATAAGGCACTATTATAAACTTTAGATTTTATATGAAAATATGCCCCCTTCCAACTCCCACCCCCCAAATATACACATACAGACTTGTGCGCGCAGCACACGTATAAAAAGACAAATAATTTTAGGTTTTGTACTATGCTGTCACCTATATGTTACTCCTACCATAACTCATTTTCTTACGAGAGTTTTTCCATGTACTGCGATACATGATTGACTGCTTGAATTTCCTGATTGCAGGTCATGGTACTGCTTGTATTTATACTATCTGAAAATACAGATTCTCCCTGTATTGCTTCTTTAAATTAGGGGCCAGACTCCCACTATTCTAATCCATACCCGATCCTTTTAGGTCTTCCTTTTGCCTTTTGCGTCAATGGGGTTGTCTTCTTTTCTTGTTTATATGTTTTGGGAGGGTTTGTGTGGTGAAGAGTGAGGGTTGTGACATCATAGTTGAGAACTGCCATTGTTCATCCTACCATCCACATGTGGTAGGCCTTCTTACTTTAACATTGCATGTGGTGGGATTGTATTGCCATTTTCTACAGACCCCATCTCTGATTGAGAGTCTGAGTTGAACTGCATCTTCAAGTTGTCAACAATGTTTGAGAATTATTCCATTGTCACTTGCAGATCACTGGCTTTCTGTTCCAACTAAAAACATTCGGTTAGAAAATGAATGCCAGGTATTTTACGTATTCCCAATCTTCCATTACAGCATTACTTGATAACATTTCTTCGGGCAATGAAGATGTGTCGAAAGTCGCTCTCGTTGTCGATAGATTTAGTTCGAATTTTGAATTTCAACGTGCTTTATTTTATAGGATCCATAAATGATAATCCTGGCATGTGGTACCTGGCTGTGGGGGAAAAGAGATTGTTTTTGTTTGGCTTAGATTGTTTTGTTGTTTTTCTCCATTATGATTTCAACTTTTTCTTTTTTGGTATAAAAAATATCTTCGAAATGCAGGATAGGCTGAAAAAGACCAGTCTACGTCCGGGTTTGAAATATATACTGTTTGATTTTTTTTTTTTTTAATTTTTTTTAAATAGTGGTGGGAAAAAAAATCAAATTGCATGTTGAGTGAATTGGATGATGGGAGGATTTCTGAGTGATTGTTTAGTAGTCTATTTTACAAAATGGTTTTTGAGATTTATGATGAAGTAGGTTTGTAAAGACGAGATTGTTACGTATTTGAATCGCTATTTATTAGATAAATGTTATTAAAAAAGGAAAAATAATTCAACATTAGGTAATTTTAAAATCTCTACTCCTATGTGTGAATTAATGGATAGAAACAAATTATTGTACTATATGCTTTGTTTGAATTATTTATATATATTATTTTTCAATGTTATTTTTATTAGGTTGACATGATTTTAACAATCAATTTTAATTAAACAAATATATTCTACAAAATGAACAGTTACAGAACTCAAGAAAATCTGCTACAAAAAATTAAAGACTCACAAAATTAAGATTTCTCGAAGTAAAAAAAAAAGAAATGGTTTCAAAATACGTGTAACGGAACAAGAAAGCTTTATAGCCGTTAAAGGTGGTTGAAATTGAAAACGTTAGGGTTAGGGGAGCGGGGACCCACTATATACAGTTTTGATCAACTAATAAATGGGTGCCAACTAAGTTTACAGGCTGTCAATTTGGGCCCACCACATGGCCCTGTAATCATATATTCTCAACCAAAGAGAATATATATATTTGTCAAGTTACAACTAAGCAAATTAGAGATTATTTTGAATGATGGTTTCTCTATTTTATAAATTATATTCTTATAATTTTGAAACAATTTTAAACATACAAAGTACAAACCATATCTTTCTATCCATTAATTTAATTAACGAAACTGAAAAATATAACATTAAAAGAATATTCCATGAATGCTAATCATGTTTTTAGAAAAATAATACTAAAATTTAAATTCAAATTTTATGCTTTCAAATTTTTTGTTTGTTTTAATTTCTAAACTCACAAAACGTCCCTCTTACTTTAAATATTTTCAGTTTTTGTTTATTTTATTTTTTTGTATTTTCAAAACGTCTATTTTGGTTCCTATACTTGAATGTGCTTTAAGTCTTTATCTATTTTGGTTATGTACTTTCATAACATATATTTTGATTCCTATAGTTTAAAAAGTACAAGATCTTATGAATATTTTCTAAGGTGAGATAACCAAAACATATCAAAATGGCAAGTAAAAGTACTAAAATGAACCTTTTAAAAGTAAGTTGAAAGTACAAAGACTCACATACAATTTTAAAAGGAAGATATTATATCTAAAATCTTTTAAAATATATATATTTAAAATGGAAAAGATGTGATTTTAAAAAAAAAATTGAAAAAAAAAGGTATAATTCGTAAATGAGTAGTTTTCCTTTTTTTTTATTTTTGTTTTTGTTTTGGGAATAAAGAAAATTGAAAAATATAAATAGAAATTGTGGAGCCCACTCATATTCGCATTCAAATGTGCATTTGCCGGTTTCTTCTGTGTATAAAAGGAAATCACCACATTATCCTCCGCCCCCAACTTCTCTTCTTCCTCTTCCTCTCAACAATTTTCTCTCATCATCCCAAATCTCAATCGAGCGTCGTCTCATCGGAGGTTGCAGAGATTTGTTTCGAGAGGAAGAGCAAATCCTATAATGGCGTCCTCCATTTCCACTTCTAGGGCTTTCTCCAGCCTTTTCACCGCCTTCGCCCTCATCTTCTTCATTGTATCGCCACTTGTTGACGCCCACTCCTCCGCCCCTGCTCCTGCTCCCGCTCCTGCAAGCGACGGTATCTAGATCCCACCTCCTCCTTTTGATTTCTGTTTTCTAATTTTGTCAATTGCATTTTTGTTTTTCTTCTCTCTTTTGGGGATTTCTTCGATGTTTACGAAGAAAAATAGTCCTTCCGATTAGGGATTTCTGTTTTAGAAGCCCTTGCTCTTGTAGCACAAGTAGCCAGTGAAATTCGTTGACAAATGTGTGTGAAAACAGGGACCTCCATAGACCAAGGGATCGCGTACGTGCTGATGCTTCTGGCCTTGGTTCTCACATACCTCATCCACCCTCTCGATGCATCTTCCTACAACTTCTTTCTCAATTGAATTCTAGGAATGTAGCAATGTTGGCGCTATTTCTGCGACCTAGAATTTGAAGATGCGTTTGTCGATAATTTCATTGAAGGAACAAGGCCCAACTTTCTTTCCCATTCGTCTGTGATTAATGTAGGTTGGAGAGGAATGTGCATATTGGTTTTGACAGATTTTGATCAGTTGGCTATTTCTTGATTGTTTATTTGATGATTACCCTTTCACTTTTATCACAATTCATTCTTTGGATCCATTTGGCTTTTGCAGTCCGAGTCTGCGTATTGTTTGATTTTGACTTCAAAGAGTTTCAATACCTCATTCTTTTTCTAATACTTATTGTAATCTTGGGGAGAATAGGGCCTTCACGTTGTGATTGAACTCTGCAGAGGTTACTTAGCTTTTTCAATGGCTAAGCCAACCACGAACAATAAAGATGGATTTAGTTCTTTCATCTTATTTTATTTATCTACTAAAAACTGATACAATTGCTGAAATTTTCAATGGATAAGTCGCATGAAGCAAGTGTGAAATATCTTCTTCATTCTTTGATCCAACATTCATGTACATCTTCATGAGTTAGAACACCTAAATTTGCGATTGAACAAATTTTTGGTGGAAAAATGGACAATGAGATTGAGATTGGGATTGGTATTTAAATTTACTTTTCCGTGGAAAGGGGAAAAAATGAAGATTTTTATTCCTTTAGAAGTTGCAGTCTGTGGAGAGGAGATTTCTTCAGCTTACATGGGGACATACCAAGTGACTCCCCCTCCCTCTATTTATTTATCGTTTCTTCAGGGTGTCTGTGATACAAAGCATACTTGACGAGTTCGTAGAAGGAGACGACTATTCCGACGGAGGGACCAGCACGGCCAACACGGGGGCCAATTCCTGTAAACATTCCTTTCGTTCCTCCATCCCTGTACCAAAGCTACCAGTTTCAATTGTCTAAGCATAATGGAACTCATGGCAACAGAACGATATACCGTCGTGCTTGTAAAATGGTTCGGAATGGTTTTGTCTAACACGAAGAATAACTATTTATGGCAAGGGGAACCTTGATGCTAAGATTGCTGCTTACCTCCAAATTTCTGCCAGAGTTGTTCTTGTAGTCATCTTTAATGCCCTTTCAGGATCTCTCTGAAAAATAGCAAAAGAAACACCAGCTGAGCTGACAACCAAAAGTGAAATGCTTACTCTTGAATTCGTAAAGGTAGGTTGGAAAACTCTTCATAGTTTGATGAGTTTTATATAGCTACAATTAAGGAAAGACGAGTCTAAGACATAGTCGTGACAATAATCGGGTTTCAGTCCATAGAAACCCGTATAGATGAAGGGTTATATGATCTTTGAACACAAAGATAGCAGTTGTTCCCCAGCCAATAAAAGAGGGTTCAGCTGAATAGGGGGCTGAAAAATCAACCTCCAAGAGAAAGCAATCCAGGAAACATAACTATAAACTTGAAGAAGCTCTTAGTAAGGATAGAAACCTCGATTTGTCTTCGGGTTTTCGCAACATCCAGTGGACATGTTGCAGCAGCTGCGAGACTTCCAGCAACAAAACCAGCAGAGAAATTTGCACCAAGCACGCTGGCTGCATTCGCTTCATCGTCAACTAGGCCTAGAATTTTCCTCCTTAACTGCAAAGCAGGTAGAAAGAAAAGCCAATCACAATCTTGAAGCATACCAGGTATAAAGCATTACCATAGTTAAAAATGTGTTTTTCAAGCAGCTTTCCCGAAAATTTCTCACAGGTTCAAGTGTTGCCCAGCAGATGGTAGAGAACGGAACGTCTCGAGCAAGTTGTGCACCAAGGCCGGTCCATAAGATACGATAATTCTGCACTGTTAGAAATGGAATCAGTAATCTATAGAACCATACTAACTTCTACAAGTTTTAACTGTACATCAAATACTTCTTGACTGTTACCATCATATTCTCTTTGCTAAAACATCATAAACAAGCGGCATTGTAAAAGTACTTACGATCTTGAAGGCGACTACTCCTGACCGGGTTTATAACCTCAACCAGTGTCTTCCACACCCCTGGAGGCTTAGTGGCAGTTTGGTTTTCTATAAACGCCTTGGAGAGGGAAGCAAAAAAATGAATTACGAGCTCGAGATATGATGTAGGATTGTAGCATATGGTCACATATAAACCTAAAATAAGAAAAAATCTATGTGCAGAAACTAATACCTGCATTCGAGTCCGCGCAAGTTCAACAGGGTAACATGATATACAAGCTAATGAGCGTGCAATTGATCCTGCAACTAACGGAACGTATGGAGTCAAACCCGGAGCATTCTCGGTTGTGAAATCTTCCATAAAATTGCGGAAGATATCATAACAAGGCATGTAGATCCCAACCTGGTACGCACGAGGAAGGAAGCACAAAATCATCAGTAATGTAACCACTGAAAGTAAGGATCTCAGCTCAAAATGTATCTTGGGGCAAATGTCAGGGCGAGCGAAACTCACAGTCGGCACAGCCAGAGTTAAGCTCGCATATGTACCTCGCCACAGCCTCGCAAAGCCTTCCTGCAAAAACTTTCGTTCTCTCATTCAAACACCGACGAAGTATCATCAAATACACTAACAAAACGGGCGGGGATTACAACAAGTAGGGAAGAAGCAAATTGATCACAGCCAGAGCCTATCTAACCAATTCTAACACTACTACATTACACAGACTATGGAAGCTACAATGACATCCATTAAACTTATGGATGATCTAATCAGCCATTAATGCAGAATTTGGTATACAATTGACATTAATCTCAACTAACCTGACGAATAACCTTGTTAAACACATCAAATGTTCCCTTATACCGATTACACTCTAGAGAACAATCGGGTTCAAGGCCAAGAAGATCCCGTGATCCCGATGGCGAGCATCTCAAATTTGGAATCACCTAAGGAATAACCAAGCAAAAAATTAGTAAAAAATGACCCCAAAAGTATAAAAAAAAGTGCATACTATTTCTCATATGAACAATATTGAAAGACACACCGTATTTGTTTCTAAGCTTGTGAGCCGGCATTGGCCTTGGTATGGAACTCCAGCAGCTTGGGCTTGCAACCTTGTCTGCAGTGACATAATCAAAACGAAGCACAACCTTAAAATTAATCACAAATTTGCAACAGCAGAAAGTAAAGCAAATTGGCATCCTTCAATGGCCCTGAAAATCCAAATTACTTTAGCGACGTCGAGGGGATTAACGAGGACGGCGGAGAGGACGGCGGCTCCAGCGGCGGAGAGGGCTCTCTCTCCGAAACCCAATTTGGCGTCGGAGAGGGAATTGGAAGGGTGGGGCTGCTCCGAGGGGCCATTTTTAGCGCCTCTGAACATGGGCTCCGATAGCAAAATCAACCCGGGTCGGCGCGAAACTCGTCCACCAATCTTGTAATTTCTGTTCTTCGTGATATGAAAAGAAAAATTGTGGGGAAATGGGGAATTTCCAGAGAATAAGACGTCTGGAATTGGATGAGTTTTTCTTCGTTGGATGCCACAAATTTATGGGAAGACGGGTCGACGAATTGGAATAAATAACAAAGAAAAATTGAGGCGGTTATAGTATGATGATCAGGACGAAATCGAAGAGGAAAAACAAATATAAAGAACACAGATACATAGAAATTTCATAAACAAAGAAAATTTTCATGGAATTGAATTTTGATGGAAAACGGAGAGTTAACGTGGGAAGGTAAGGGATTCGTGTCGTGGCCAGAAGGGCGCCAAGCAATTGGGGAGTCTTTTGCATTTATTCTCAATTTTTCCTCTCGGAATTATTTTAAAGAGATCCAAGTAAATTATTTATAGGGTAAAATTATATTATGCTTGTTATTTCTTTATCTTTCACCCGGTAAAATTATCATTATGTTCAGAAGAATCAAACGAATCTTTTTATTTAATTTAAGTATGGGCAATTCCACCATGAAAGCTGAGCCTAGTCATATTTCACCCTTTGACCAATCTTTCTTACGTGCGAATTGATTTTGAAGAGCACCTACATGCGTGGACACCATACATGTTCTTCGACAAGACACTACGATTTTCGAATAGTAAGAGAGTCATTGGAGTGCTGTTAGAAACTCACATTTATGAATAAATAATCTCACCTCCCACGCAAAATATATGAAACAATATTCTCTCTTGAATATTAATAGGATTGGGTATTGACATATTTCTTTCATATGTCAGTGTACTTAGTCCAAGCTTCATGCCCAAACTTGATCATTTTCATGGACAAATGTCTCTACTATCTTGAACATAACTCAATATTTATTGTACTAAAAGAATTAGTTTAACCTCTCTGGTTGTTTATTAATATATAATTTAATGAAAACATAATCTAAGTTGATTTTTCCATTCATCTAGTAATTAAATATAACGATGAAAACAACTGGGGGCCAAAAAAAACCAGGTTCCTCATTGTCGTCGCTTTTATACGACTCTATTCTTTTTTATAATGATTTAAATTGCTGACATTATAACATTTTATCTCAATATTAAGTTATTTTTATTCGTGTTTTTAGTTTAATATGGTTGATTAGATCAAATTATCAACTTTAAAGTATGAAATAAGGAGAGTTTAAAGAAATAAAAATAAGGTGTAAAATGGGTAAAATTCCATAGTTTTGTTCTAAATTTAAAAAACAAAACAAGACACCACAAGATTAAGATCAACTACAAAATATAAAAGTGAATAACCTTTTCCCCCCTTTTTTTTTTAATTTTCACTTAAATTTCATGTGTTTTCTTGATTCGTAAGATACTTTATTTATATGTAATTTTGGATAACATACGGTGTAACTAACTGGACATTAATAATAAGTAGCACAAGACACATGGATTATAAGAATGTGTATCTATTATAATAATAATGTTTATAATAAGTTTTAATTTATCCGTCAATTTATAAGAATGATATTGGGTTTGTTTTCGAGGAAAAAAAAAACAAAAGAAAAATAGAGAGAATGATGTTGGGCTCGATCCAGTTGCATTCTTAAATACCAAAGCATTTATAAAGGCCCAACGAAAGCCCAAAAAACATGGAATTTAAGTACAGCCCAAAAAAGGAAGATCAATGAAACGTTCCAAAGACAAAAACGATTTTTTTTTGTCTCCTTCAAAAAAGAAAATAAATTTTTTTTTACCATTTAAAATTAGAGATAGCAACACAGGTGGGTCTCTTTATTGACGACTCATATTACAATAATATCTAAAATTTATAGATTTTTCATTATTGTCCCACAATTAAAATTTAATAGAATTTTCATTGTTGGCCCATCAATTTGATGGTTTTTTTTTTTTTGGTTTTTTTAATATATATATTGGTGGGTTTGGTTTTATTATTATGGAGCAAGAATTTGCTGAATGGGCTTCGCTGTCTCACGTGGAGATTATGAAGGTCTCTGTGCGTATGGTACTCACCAGTGTCGTCTGCTCCACCTGATTGCTCCCCACAACTTGTTTTTCTGACCAATGGGCCCTTTTTGTTTCAAATATTTAGAAATTTTAAACCTCAAACTCACAAAATATCTAATAACTTCTACTTATACTGATAATTCACTAATAATTGTTTAAAGATTGGATTCAAAATACTCCAAAAAAATATCGCCTACAGGTCACAACAAAGGCCTTCAAAGTATTTTAAACAATTAATATTTAGGAATATGAATGAAAAACTCACAAGAATCCAGATCTAATTACCCCGAATATGTCATCTTGATGAGCCTCTTCCTTGAAACTGCCACGAAACTTTGTGAAAAACGGCTCAAAATCGACTAGACAATATTTTTTGGCTACAAAATCCTAAACCCGAACATCAATATTTATAAACATCGAAACAGCGTTATGGCACTATGGACGCAAAGACACGACCTCAAGGACAGCACCGAGACGCTGTCTTATCGGTCTAAGTGGCCTGCAGCGACTCGCTTCCCTGTTTTTCATCCCTGCTTCGATCCCAACGCGTCCCGACTCGATCCTGACTCATCCCTAGCTTGTTCCAACGTCGTTTTGACTCCACCAATCACTACACTTTTAACGTTATGTTTTATGAATTCTTGAACTTTAAAACTTATCAATTAAATGCTTGAACTCTCAATTTTGTGTCGGGTAGACTATTTTTCAAGAAGATTCATTTGTTGATGGAAAGATATACCATAAATGTTTTGAAGTTTTGAGACTTAAACATAGTAATTCAATAATAAAACTTGTAATTTAACATTTAACATTTAAAATGTTTATCAATATATTAAATATTTATATGATTATAGTGCAACATCGATGTGAGATCATTTAACTGGTGAAAGACTTGTTTATTAATTTAAGTTTTTTTATATGAACAATTTTCTTCGTTTTTATGATCGTTTTACAAATATTGATATTATATCAATATTTTATCACTATCGACATTCATATAAAATGAAGTTGACGTCTGACTTCAAAATCGTTGTTCCTCGCATCCTAATTTTCACAATCTCTACAGACATTACAGATTACTAAGGATAGTTTTTTATACGATTTTTCAATAAATATCATTCAAATTAATTTAATCCACTTTCTAATTCTTGTAATTTTCGTGCTTATTATTTTTTCCACGTCACGAGTAAATCGTTTGGGCCTAGACTGCAATTATTTCTGCGTATCCAGGTGTTTATGGCCCACCAATATAACGTACGATACGAAGGAAATTATTGAATAGATGGGCCCGGCCCATTTTAGGAGTTCAAATGGAGGCCCAAATCCCCCCCTGTCGGTTTCCACTTTCCACTATCCCACGTGATCTCTCTCAATTTTGTCACAACTGATTTTGGTCGGTAAAATTCTACAAATTAAAAGAAGAAAAAAAAAGGAAAAAACAAACAAATTTACATCACAATATTTTTATTTGGTTAATGAATTGCATTTTAATTGTCAAGTAAAACGGTACCCCTCGTACGTCAAATATCTCTACAATGATATGATATTGTTCGCTTTGGACATAACCCTCACGACTTTACTTTTAATTTTATCCAAAAATCTCATAATACCAATACTGATATTATTGTCTTCTCTTATATAATATAGATCACTTTCTTTTCTAACCGAATAGAACTTTATTTGCACTATTTTACAAATCCAACCATTATCATTAAAAAGAAAATTACATAAATACCCAAAGTACATTTAATATTAATGTTAAGGATTATGGTATCCTAAAAAACTACAACATTATGCATTTTTCTCCTTTCTAATCTAAAAAAAAAACAATCATAGAAAAGGTTTTAAACAAACATAATCATTATTAATAGTTCCTTGGATACTCTACCTATTTCTCTCTCTTTGAAAAAACATTCTAAAATAAAAGAGAAAAGAAGGAAATAATTAAACTCAAAATGAGAATATTGGAAAAGGATACAATTCATGGGTAGAAGCATGATGGGTTTGGAATAATCTAAATTAAGCAAAGCAAGCATTGAGAGCATCTTGCAATTCTTTAAAGTCAAAATTGTGAGCTCGAACGGAATTAAATCGACATAATTTATCTATAATAAACAATAACCACTTTGAAATTAAATCTACACCGTTTTTTTGATCATTCTACCTAAAAAGTATTACACATAGCCAAATCTGAGCCTAGCTCAACAAATAAGGCAC
Organism: Momordica charantia; assembly: GCF_013281855.1. Lineage (NCBI taxonomy): Eukaryota > Viridiplantae > Streptophyta > Magnoliopsida > Cucurbitales > Cucurbitaceae > Momordica > Momordica charantia. The sequence goes on along the minus strand of NW_028275163.1, from coordinate 3,032,931 downwards.
TTGTCACCTTCCCAATCATCAATGCTCCGATTTCTCACTCTAGATCGCGTTTGCATTTTCAATATAGCCGCTTTGGAAAAGGACTTGTGATGGAGGATTTTGGCTCATTCTCTCTTATTACCCTCTTCCATCTTGTTTGAAATTGTTGTTGTGTGAATTGAGAAGGGTTAAAGGACAGTGAGAGATGGGCTGTAAAAGGTGTTGGGCAGGACAGAACAATCCCCACCACAGAGAGACCCAGACAAGAATCAGTGCTGTGCTGTGTAGATGACACCAAGGAATGGTTTTTTCTGTTACTTTTTTGCAAGCAAGATTGCAACTTTTCCCTCACCCTCTTTTCACTTTGCTTTCTTTTCTTTTTCCATAGGGATAAATATAGTGTAGTAATCTTGGTCCTTTCACCTTCTATGGTCTCAATACTACCCATTATTTATTCTTTTTGACCGTTAAGAAATTGCAAAACTTTCTCAAAATAACAAAATTGATCTCTTGAAAAGCATGTCTCTATTCAATTCAAATTTATTTTTTATCTCATTTTTTTAACTATTGTAGGACCCCACATAGCAATTATGTGATGATTGAAGTAATATGTTGCTTTTTTGGAAACTTAACCAACCAAGAGGGCTCGACTCAACCAAGACTACATATTGGGTCAAACATCAGCTATCTAATAATTTTATTAGAAAGTCAATGACCAGCCAATTTTATTGAAGCATAAATTCCCAAGAACTCCCTACTCTTAGCTATCTACTTATAACTCTACAAATGACACTCTATATAGAACCAAGTATACATTTGTAAACATATAAGTACATCATACTCACCCACTTTTTTCAAATAATTATTCCCTAGCTGAAACACTAATACAAGTACTAAAACTTTCTTAACTAAGATCATATAAACGTGTATAAAACGAATGAATAGTAATGATTAAACTCGAGTCCGAAAGTATATAACAAATAATACCGATGCAATTATTGATTGAAAAAACAAACTTTAGTTAAGGAAAAGAGATTTGTTTTCCCCTAAGATGGTTGCATTATCATAAAACACAACACACACTATTAGAATTGTGTAGGGAGGATGGGAGAATTGGAATAAAGGGGTAATTAGAAAGAAAAAAGAAGGAAAAAAGGAGAGGGTGAAAGTGAAGGGTCCACAAGAAACCTCGTACCAGTTGTCTGCAGTTAGAGGGCTAAATTATATTCCAACATTATAACATTTATTTCAAAAGCTAACAATGACAGGTGTGCATTGCCTCTTCAATCATTCCCTCTCTCTCCCTATTTTGCTTTTTCAACTTTCCAAATCAAGAAATCAATTCTAATTTCTCATTAATTACCCACACAATCTTATTTGTTTGGTCTTAGTCTAGTTAATAAATCATTTTTACCTCTTAAAAGGTCACTTGTAAAGGGCACTAAATTGAAATTGAACTCACATGGTCGAGTTAGGTAATTTGACGTAATTTCTTTATTTTGTTTTGTCAAATACAATATTCAAAATATTCGGTCAAATTTCAAAAAAGCAAAAACAAAATAGAATATCAAAACCTACCCACTTTTATTGAATATCTCAAAACTAAAAAATAAAAATAAAAAAGGTTGAGGAGTACATAAAGTTGCAACTAACTCTATTCAATTTGCATACAATAGAACTCACTCCAAAAATGAAAATAAAAATAAAGCACAGACAAAAAATACAATTACAACACGAAAATTAAACACAACAAAATTAAAAAAAAAACAAATCAATCAATAAATAAAAGATTGCAAAACAAAAACCTCACAGTCACAGTCACAGGCACGTAACGTTAGCATTTCCTGTTTCGCACGTACGAAGGATCACAGCTGGTTCGCGAGTGCGTGAGTTTCGGTTCAGTTGAGTGCGATACTAAAGGCTGGATCTTGGAAGTAATTCTCTACGTCCCATTTACATGATCCGAAATCCATCGATATTTCCCCGAAATCTTCGTATAATTTCGGTATAGCCGATTCCATGTCCCCGAAATACATCGGTTGCGGACTTCTCGAATTCAACAACAATCCGTTTGAATTCCGATCGTATAACCAATTGAATTCGTCCTCCACCCCTGATTCTTCGCTCACCTCGTTAATGGGTCTCCAATTTTGCTCCGACATCGATTCCGCCCCCGTTCGGAATCGAAGAACCGAAGTCGGAGACCCAGATTCCGTCGCCGTCGTCGTCGTCGTCTGGATTTCCGACTTCGGGGTTTTTGGCGGCGGAGTGGGAAATTCCGGTGGGGTAGTGGGAGTGGGAGGTACCGGAAAATTGGTTAACGCGTCGGGGCCTCTGAGGCGAACGGCGGCCCGGTCGTAAACGACGGCGGCTTCCTCCGCCGTGTTGTAGGTTCCGAGCCAAATTCTGGTCCGCCGGAACGGGTCTCTGATCTCCGCCGCCCATTTCCCCCACCGCCGTTGCCTGACTCCTCGAAATTTTCTACTCTCCGCATTTCGCGGCGGATTGACTCTCGATTTCGCCGGCGCTCGCCTCGAACAATCGCTTACAAGTCTGATCTCGGTGACGTGGCGCTTGACGTGGCGGATGAGCAGTGGCTCTTCGTCTTCCCCACTCGACGTATCCGTCGCATCGCCGTCGGTGTACGAAATCCGAACAACCTTCGTTTCAGTCGCCAGAAACTTCGCCGCCGTCACCTTGTGGGTGATGGTTCGGACTTCTCTGAACTTAATCCCGCCGGAACAAACTCGACCCATTGCTGGGTACCCAAATTTCACCACACTTGGACCTTGTAACTCAAAATTCATAAAAAGAAAATGGAAAAAAACAAAGAACAAGATTTCTCAGTAACGAAATTTGCAGAAACAGAATCTTTTTTTATTTTTTTGGAAACGAAAGTTAAAAGAAAGAGGAATCAGAGAAGGTTCTGTGTCTGAGCAGAGCAGAGCAGAGGAAGAAAGCGAGAGTCCCAGTCTTATAGGAGTGTCGTATCCTAATTTTTTATTTTTTTAAATTTTCGAGAAAATGTTTTAAGTTATAAGCGTTTATTAATTATTATAAATTTGGAAGATTAGAGTCGCCGCATATTTTATCAGAGCATTGCGCTCTCGACACGTGGCCGTTCTACCTTCAGTCTCTCCATTTCTTATTTTAAGTGTGAAAAGGGGGCAGATATTTTGTTGGTTAGTGCTCGCTCCTTATTAGACACAATAATAAATATTTTTACTTGTTCTTTTTTTGTCTCTTCCATTGTAGAATTCATTTTATTTTCTGTTTTTAGTTAACATAGATGGAAATGTGGGGTAACTCTTTAAATGTTTTTTCATCTTTAAGCGTTTTTCTATGATCCAATTTTTTTTTTCTTTTGGGTAACAAATGGTTTAATTAGCGTAGAGTTTGTTGAATTGACAGAGAATGTCAAAAATTTTTAAATCCTATGGCTATCTAGATTTTAGTTAATATTTTCTAGTAGATATTAATTTATATTATTTGCTTGGGTCAAGCATCATGTAGTCCAAAGACATTAAAGAAACTGTCATTCTCATTAGATATTATCACAAAATTCATTCTCTTCACGTGATCTTTCCATCATCCTTGGGTATTGGGTTTAATGAAGTTGCACAGAAGATTTATCATACAGAAGAAACAGGCGATTAGATAGAAGCCACCACGTATTTACTTCTTTTATTTATTTTTTTATTTTTTAATGTACACTAATATTTTGTGTACTCTAAGTTGATGGGCTCCTGACTTTCGTATCTTAAAATTAAACCGACAAATTATATTTTTCTCAATCTCTTCTCTTCAAATTAACAATGCTTAATTTAAGAAATCACTTGGGAATAGCCTTAAAAATGACTTCACTCCTACATTAATTTAGAACAACGCTTTGACAGTTTCTTTTTCCTTATGTACTTGATGTTTGGATTTAGCTTTGTAAATGAATAGAAAATTTGAAAACTAAATGATTAAAAATGAGATACACATGTTTGGATTAGAATACGGTACTACTTGAAGCCATAAGATTTACAGAATGCGTTTTTATTTTATTTATTTATTATCTAAAAGTAAAAAGTAACTTTATTTGAGATTTCAAAAGTGGCTTCAAAGATGTTGGATGAAGCTTACATATTAAACCAAACGTCTTTTATTTTATTTTATTTTATTTTCCTCTATCTCTCTCTAACACACACACTAGTTGACAAATGTTGAGTAATGGTCCAAAATGAATTATTGGGAAGGTGAAGGGTCTCAAAACCAAACAAAAGAGAGCATGCACGTAATAGCCCTGTTGTTGGCAAAATTGCCAAAGTGTATGATGAATCTTCAATAGATATTATGTGCCTTGGGATTTAAGTTTTTTAGTATATGAACAGTTTACGACAATTATTGTCTGAAAGGGAAATCTGCGGTGTAGTTCATGCCTACCTACGTTTCGTTTAAAGGATAAGTTAGAAGAGATGGCAAAAGCAACTTAGCTTACCAAAGGACAACCCAACATTTAATAATGTCATTCTTTCTGGGAATAGGATGTAGGAATTGTCCCACTTTCTTTGTCAACCAAATTGCAACCCTTAATCTATTTCTATTGATAGAGAGAGAGAGAAAGATTAATAAATTGATAGGGGAATGGTAGGTGGAAGGAGCAGACATTTCATCCTTATTTGTCAACTAAGACAAGACAAGATCAAGACTTTTTCGTATGGATCTTTAAAGTTTTCCAGTTTGATTTCTATGTGAATCTTGAAACAACCAAAAATGTTTTCGAAAATTTATATATTACTTCAACTTGTGTGTCTTACGCTTACCCAGCCAGCATTTAGATCCCGTTCTACCAAACTAAAAAAAAAAAAAAAAGCCTAAGATTCGAGTACCTACAGGTTTTCATGCGAAAGAGTTTTGCAGCCTTTCTATTGTTTTGTTGTGGACTAAGTGGAGAGCTCTCTAAAATTCCAAGTTCTTAGGTTAAGTAGATCCCTTGCCCTCCACTCTCCAGCCTACCCTTTGTTTGGAGCACAAATGGTACACATAGTTCTTAAATTTCTAAAGAAAAAAGTCTAGATCCAAGCAAGAAATAAAAGGCAATTGACAAAATGAACGGTGAAAAATGAAAGTTAAGAATATGGACAAGATCGCATACCCTCAAAATTCAAGTGGGTTGGTGCAATCGGAGCCGGACTGGCCCATTTTCCGCCTTTATCCTCCACCATCATAAGAAGCCATGATGCGAAATAGTTTCTTCACTAGCTTGAGATCTAGGATTAAGAATTCACTGGTCATGGAACTGTACGAATTCAAAACCATATAATTGATATAAATTAGTCGAACACAAGCTTAAAAGCATCATCTTGATTTTAGAGGGGGCAACATAGAATTATTTCAATCTCCCACAATAGTAGATTGTACAGAGAACTTTCATTTATACATTAAGAACCAACAGCGACGTCCCTCATGCCCTTCCCACAATACATACTAGCCCATGGCATATTTTTGAGTCCAGCTCCTTGCCGTTGTCTCATACTTGGCCCTATCCGTCTTGTACAGATGAGCGATTTCTGGCACTAGGGGGTCATCTGGGTTCGCATCGGTCAAAAGGGAGCAAATAGAAAGCAACACCTGAATATGAAACAAGAACCCTTCCCAACCACTTAAAAAACAGCATATAGCATTAATTAAAGCTAGGAGAAAGGTGAAATTGATATGCAGAAAATGGATGGCAGTCACTCGCTATTCTCAATCATGTTTGCCAAAGACACTGAAGAGCAGACAGTGATTCAATATTCTATAATCAGATTGCTACACGTTCCATATCATAAGAAAATGTCTGGATTTTTGGAAGAGGGAAATAACTATCTAAGTAAAACATACCGTGGTCTCCCCATGTCAACACTGGACAGTGATCACTTAATACCCATTGCACTCCAGACTACTCAAATGATAAGTAACCTTTGCAAGTCGTATGAATTTCCTAAGAAGTTGAAATCTAACCAGAACATCATGCCGTCACCCACCCTCTCCTTTCCCACCAGGATTTTGATGACAAAAGCAGCAGTCTACATTTTGTTTGCTCCAAAATCCTGTTTTCGTTTAATGTAGTTGCCATCTTTCTTTTCTAGTGCTTGGTCTAAGTGATTGCTTAGCTGTGTTTTCACATGACAAGCTCTTGGATTTTAAAATCTCTTACGTCCTGACTACTACTCTTTACAATTTGGATTGTAGTTTATTTCTACAATTGGAAATGCTAGGTTGAAAAATATTTAAGTACAATAAAGATGGCATGAACTGTGAAAAACTGTACCAGAGTGTTACTCAATTATTATAGCCAATCACACTATTACATCAATATGTTGAGTACCATGAATGATTAAGATATTAAATAAACTTAGTGGTGTTTTCCTTTTCTTTTATTTTTTTCCTTTTTTCTTTTTTGACAAGTATATCAGCTTAGTGCCTCGAATCCCTAGTTAAGAACAAAATTGTAAATGGTGACCGACAGGTAATTCAAAAAATTTGATCCAAAGCCATCGTGCAAATGTGGCAGAAGGTAACAGAATTCAAAAGTATAGGACTTAAATGGTAAAATTGTCATTAAGAGGTCAAAACCTTGGATATGGTCAAAGCTGGACTCCATTGCTCTTTCAAGATGTCCAGGCAAATACTACCATTACTGTTGATGTTTGGGTGAAAAACCTTTGTCCTGAAAGCAACCTAAGCAAATAATAAACTGAGGCTACATAAAAAATTATAGGCTAAAAATCCCTATATTAAGTGACATGATTAATTATACCTATACATAGCAATAATAGTACGAGAGCAAAAAACTAAAAATTTTAAAAAGGATGAAAGAAAAAAGAAGAGAAGGGAACGATAGGAATTCTTCCCCCACTATAGCCAGTGAGGAATTCAAAAACACTCCCCAGTTAGTAGCAATAGAAGAGAGAGAATAATAAGAAAAACCTTATCAAAAGCCCTCCTAGAAGAAACAACATAAGAAATATGATCCCCACGTCCAAAAAAAAAAAAAAAATCCCATCTATCCCTTGAAAAATTCTGCTATTTTTTTTCCAGCTAAATCTCCCAAAAGGTAACCTTGATGGTTGGGCTTTCCTTTAAATGGAGACCTCCTAACATGAAAGTGAAATATTTGATGCCTGCAGAAAACCACCCGGATATTGAAATATTGAAAAATACGCCTCTGCTCAAAATAAGAGGGCACCACAAAAACAAATGAGAGGCATCTTCATAGTTAGACCTGCGCAGACTGAGAACAGGGTCCACAAAAAGAACCTATGGTTACAAATTAGATCAGATAAGAATTCCTGAAATGAGAAGACCAACTCCCAGGATTTGCACTCTAGCATTCCAAATCATATTACGCTTATTATGCATAAAGCCTAGGAAATAAAAGGAACAAGGGAGTTGTATTGTTCCCACCAAAGGGCTTCCAAAAACCTAATAAGACATATATATGATTAAATCAAATCTTCATAGCTACCTCGCCTTAATCAAGTCTTTACATTTATCTCCCCATCCAGTGTTTACATAAAGCTACAGATAGATTACTATGGAGAATAGGCAGTAAGCCTATTTGACAACTATAACATGTAACTCAATTTAACATGAAAAATGTGCAGACAACTATCTATAACCACCAACGTGATATGTAGTTTATAACTTCATATATTTAGCTTTTAAAGTGTGGCCTTTGTATGGTCAATGCATTGCCACAAAATATAATTTTCGGATATAAGATATCACGCTATTTTCATCAAACAACCTCAAAAGATAATCTACACAATCAAACAACAACTGCACTGTTCTGCTCAAGAAGTCGAAACAACTTCCAGCTCTAACTTTACCGAGTTATTAATCAAATAAGAACCGGACACAGTGACAATACACACATACTGCAGCCACTAGAATAATTAATCAAGAACCAGATATTGTAACAAATTATTTGAATGATAAAAAACAGAAATAATGAACTATTGAAATTTACAAAGTCCAATTAAATTGAAAATGTTGACTATAACCAGGATATTTAAGATCTGATGCCATACCTTGGGAGGTTTAAATGGATAATCGGGAGGGAAGTGAATAGTAACTAAAAAAACTCCTCCTGCATAAGGACTGTCTGGAGGGCCCATAATCGTTGCTTGCCAATGAAACATATCTTCAGCTACAGGACCTGTTACAGAATAACATCCTGTCTGAATATATTTTGGTAATTCAAGGGAAATCTTGATCTATTCAGGATAGGAAGCAAAACTGGTTTAATAAAACGCCCTCTTCGTAAGAGCAGACTACTTATTCGGAAATATTCAATCATCTAAATGATTTACTGTGATTATTTTCCCGACCTAAGCCGACCACAGAGCATGAGATTTATAATCCCCTACTTAAATCTTACATGATTACACTGTTCTGAGTCTAGCTCAGTTCTTTAATCAATTATGATTTTAAACTTCAAGATTCCTAGAATTGATGTTTTGGAGTTGACTGTTGAGAAAACTCAAGTCAAACAGATCCATAAGCCAATAAATATAACGGTATCTACACTATTCTACTCAATGAAGCCCTGCTTCAATAAGCTTAGCTTGTAAACTTTACGTTCCAACAAAGCATATACGATTAATCAAACTGTAATACACGATTCAACTTCTACATTTCCGAATTCCATTCCACAGAACGATCAATTGTTTCGAGAAGAGCCGAATCAAACCAAATTCCACGCGTAAGCCCTAAAACCGAGAAGGCAAATCAGTACCAAGAACTCGAAAACCAATATTCGTAGACCTCCTAATTCTAATTCATAGCTAATCGTGAACCTGATAATTGAATTTCAGAGTTGAAACAGTTTTACGCAATCCACAAACAAACATTTGGATCCACTTAATCTCCAGATGAAAGAATAAGAACATAGTTGCTCGGAGTCCCCGATGCTCAATGAAAGGACGCAATCACTAGATCGAGCTTGAAAGGCGAAGATATAAAGATAATAAAAATGAACCAGAGTAGGAAGAATACTGAACCAGCGCTGCAGGAAGTGGGAGGATCTTTCTGGAGATCCTTGAGCTCCTTCAGGATCCGCTTCGACGCCATGAACGGTAACCAGAAGAGGCCTCTCCGACGGGGAAACTGAGAGAAGATGGAGATGCGGTCTGTAAAAATGAACGACGCCAACCTCGTTGACGAAGGCGTAAGTGTAACGTGGACAATATTACAAAAAATAAAAATAATAAAAATTAATATTACAAAACCTAACTTTTAGCAATAATTCTGAAGGTAGGATTCCAGTCACGTCAGAATCTGTTGCTTTAATATTTCTAAAAATTAATTAATTTTTCTCTAAAAATAAAGTTTTTCTTTTTTTCTTTTTTAGTTTAACGAATAAGAGTGATAGAACTTTTTATCGAAGAAAAAAAAAAGAGTGATCGAACTTTCCGCTAAATAATCATATTTGGATTGGCAAACTAAACAAACAAATTTAACTTTGATCTTAAATAAGACATGCAATTAATATAATTCATTAATTCATGTTTTCTGGCTTTTAAATTTGTAACTAGTGATAAAAAATCTTGTAGGCGTCTCAATTTCATTTAAATATCGATAAAATGTTATCGTTAATGGATATTTATATAAAAGGTAGAGAAATTAAAAAATTGTAAAAAATAAGTAAATTAATAAATAAATATTTTTCAAATAAGTTAAAAATAATTAATATTAGTGATATTTTGTTTATATTTTTCATATTATTTCGATTTGTTGTAATATGATGGAAATGTTTATTTACTTCTCATATCTATATCGAACCTATAGATACACGAGAATGTCAAGGGACTCCTTGTAGCTAAAAATATTATTTAAATGAGTTGATTTTCTAACCATGTTAATGTTTTTTTGGTTTGATTTGAATATTCAAATTTTGAGTTTGAACACTTTTAAATTGCTTAATTTTTTTTCGCTAATATCATAAAATTTCAGGGCTATGTTTTTGGACAATTATTGATTTTTTAATATTTTGATTGTTTGCATTTTGTGTGGTAGATAATTTTTTATTTAAATTTGAGAATATACTAATTTTAAACGATATTTCATACTTTTATTATCATAAAAATATACAATGTTTTTAGAAATTACTTGACCAAATTTTATAATTCAATTTTACATTAAACTTAAAAATGGTGAAATTACCATCCTTACTAAAAATCAAGTCACGAAACTTAATAAATAAATCATTACTAGTTTAGTCAACAAAACATTTTAATCCAACCTTCAACAATATCCAAATCTAACTCAAATTCAGGCTAAAAAAACCCCAAATTCAACATTGAGTGCTATTGTAACATTCTACCATAACCAAATATTTTAACACACCCCAACAAGAAATCTAAACAATCCCTAAAGGAGTCTTATCCAACTAAAAGATACCCATAACATAATCATTAACTACAAATTGATTTGATTGAAAAATTACTAGTTTCTAAATAACGCTTTAGTTAAATAAATTATCCTCCAATATTACATAACTTAATTAGTTAAGATATATATTATTGACTAAAATTGGAAGGTTTGAATCTCTACTTCCACACCTAAAAAACAATAATAAACAATATGAGAATAGTTAACTAAATAAATAAGTTACTGATTATTTTCTTTGTGATTAAAGGCGTGATCCCTACCCCACTAAAAAGCACCTAAAGCTAAATAAGGATATGAATTTAGTAATTTGTTCAAATTTAAGTTAAAAAATAATAAATTCAAGTTGTTTTTTAAGATTTTCTCTAAAAAAATCTGAAATTTTTTAGTTCAGTAATTAACACGACTCTTTCTGATTTTTTATTTATTATATTTTTCAAGTTTCACAACTAAAGTGGATGAAACCTCTAATCTTTTATCTTTAAACCATACACATATTAGCATTGTTTGATGAATTAATCATTTTCAAACAACTTCTAGAAGATATCATTCACACACATATATAATCATATCTATATTTAAACAAATCCATCCCCAAGAGGATTACACGTACTCTCATTACAAGAGTTTAACGAAATCAAAATATACTGATTAAGTTATATTTTTGTCCTATTTCTTTATTGTTTCATATATACAACTTTGAATTTAAACTTGTCTCATATGCTTCTTTTTTTTTTTTTTGAAAAATTCCCATATGTTTTAATTTATAATTCTATAATTAAAAATTGTCCATCACAAGACAATACTTTACAATACTGATCCTTATTAATGTCACTTTAAACTTTTGATAAAGTGAGATACCAAGCTTATTTTACAACCAAAAAAAAAAAAAGATACCAAGCTTAATTTCACCATACAATATATAAGTTCACACATTATATTAACATTTGAAAAGGCTAAATTCACAAAGATCGAATTAAAATGTTTCAAAAAATCGAGACCAAAAGCACACACATATATATATTTTTTGTCTATGGATTTCGAATCGGACACAAAGTTTTCTGTGTTACAAATTTCAATTAAAGAGTTTTAATCCCACTGTAATTACCAATTTAATTTGAATTGATTTAATTTCAATTACAGAAACCATTTTCGCAGATGAATGGAGCATTTGGGCAAGTCTCCTCTCGCGAGACTTCTCAAGTTCACGCCTCCACACGTGACTTCGATCTTCACTGGCGGTATTCTCCGGCCATCTACCAGAAATCCGACTTTCGTACGTGCGGCGACGTTCACCACCAGCTCTCCGGTCCGGTTGCCGGAGTTCAGCTTCCTCCCGGCTCCGCCGTCGACGACTTCGTTGCTAACCCCTGTTTCCACTTTCAAACTCGTCGTGTTCTCCTTCGATTGAACGAACCCCGGGACCGTCGTCGATCCCAATTCAGTACGACCGCCTTCTCCGGCGCCGGCGCCGATTTCGACCTCGATATCGCCGTAATTTAGCGATAGCTTGGAGTTTGGGTTCTTGACCTCGATCCGACCGATTGTTTTGGCGTCTAAATACGAGCCGTCCGGTTTGTCGGTGACGTTGAATTTGGAGATCCGGAACGATTGGAGGTGAAATACGGGGAGTTTGGGGTCGAACCAGAGGTATGAAACCCCGCCGGCGGCGACGATCACGACGATCAGGAACAGGACGAAAAAGCAGAGGAAGCAACAGAATCTCCGGCAGCAGCTCCGTCGGTTCTTCCGCGGTGAGGGGAGAATCGGTAATTTCCTGGGCGGCGGTCTCGGGACCGGTTGAGCGGCGAGATTTGGGGGTTTATACCCCGGAGGCTTCTGGAGGATGGGTTTCAATGGCGGCTCTGCCATGTTCTGCGAAGAATTCAGATCACGGAAATGGAATTTATTAGAGAATCAATTGAGTTGGGTCAAGTACATGCATCGCATTAAATATATAATAGGAATGGGAATTTCGTTTCCTCGGGAAAGAGGGAAAAAGTGGAATGCCATATGATATGATATCATGGGGAAATTACAGGAGAAATGAAATAACAAATGAGATTGAAACGCAGAGAGGAATTTATGAGAAGAAGAGGAGGAGGAAGACGATGACCTGCCGGCGGCGGGATTTTCCGATGGGTGTTCCGGTGAGAAGAAAATGAGAGAGTGAGAGAGAGGTGGAAAAAGAGTGAGTCTTATTTGGAAGGAGAGCGCGTGACAGACGTTTGGCGAAGATGCTGACATGGCGGCAACGTCTTCCGACTGGTTGCGTCACACAAATTCCAATTTGGTAAGCACAATTTCGCTTCCCAATTTCCTCACCCAACACAATTATAGTAAAACAAACAGGAGGCATGAGATTTGAAACCACAAACTCGAAGAAATGAATAAATATTATTTACGACTTAGCTAAATGGCATTATATTGAAATTTTATGAATGGGCAGAATTTCAAAAATATTTTATTTTAAAAAATTAAATGTAAATATGTCATTAATTTTCCTATATATTAAATTAATTAGGTTAACATATTATTTTGGTTCATTTTAGTAATTATGTTTTTAAAAGGTTTATTTTAATCTAGGTACTCTCAACTTGATTCATTTTAGTCCTTCTACTTTCAAAATATTCATTTTTGTCCATTTACTTTTACGAAGTAACCTTTTTGTTACTTAATTTTATTTTTAATCTCATTTTTTTTTCCTATCACCTGCACTACATTTAATATATTTCTTGAAATCTAATCACGACTTTAAATTAAAAGATTTCTGTAATGTGTAGAATTTTTATTAAAATTTTGAAAATAGGAATCGAAACGGCCATTTTTTTAAATTACAGAGACCAACAAGAACATTTTAAAAGTACAGGAACTAAAATGAACTAAAGTACAAGACCAATTAATTATTATCTTGGTAGAGCACTTGTTAACTCATTGAGGTAAAAATCGAACTTTTAATCTTATATTATACTCATATTGAAACTGGTTAACTTATATAACCCGTACATTTGGGTAACACGAATAACTTTTTATTATTATTTTTTATTTTTTGAAATAGTAACGTGAATAAGTGTGTATAAAGAATTTTTATACAAAAATTTAGTGACTAAATTAGATGGTTTAAAAGTTGAAGTACTAAAAAAAAGTTTGAAGGTGCATACCATAATCAAATAAGCATAAAAGTTATCATTTTATGTAATTTATTAATTTGATTTCTAAATTCTTAAAGATTTGGTTAGTCATTCAATTTTAATTAAATTACATTCCACATTTAGTTATAGGTTCAATATATCTTAAGACCTTGAAACTGGAATTATAATGTTATTAGAAATTAATTATTTAAAAAAAACACAGAGAAACGAATTGTCTACAAATACATGAAATGAGTTGATAAAGGAAATCCACGTCAGCAATTAGGAGCAGTTGGGATTTACCAAAATTATATTAAAAGAGAAAGAAAACCAGAAGGATTGAGGTGTAAATTCAATGAAACAAACTACAATCTCAGAAATTATTGTTGGCAAATTTAGTTGGTTGACGGCAGCTTTATTATTAAATTAAATAAATAATAATCTTTTGAAATTAGGCCGATCAATTTGGCTCAATTTTTCGCTAAATAAATGCTCAATCAGCCTAATAATTTAAACAAATTTTAAAACTATTTAAAATTTCAAGGATGGAAATATTAGTCAATGCCAATGGTAATACCTGTAGATATACAGATGGATATTTTTAAAAAAAGTTATTAAAATAAAACATTCATATCAAATATTTAAATTAATAAATAATTATTTCATTCTTTTTAAATAAATTAAAAATTATTAATATTAATATTATATCATTAGTGATATTTTATTGATATTTTTTAACCATTTATATAAATTTTGTATGCAATACAATATTATACACATGTCAATTTATCTCTCATGTCGATGTCGAACTTAGAGACATATCGAAATATTAATAGAAATTTCGACATGTCAACGGATAAATTTAATAACCGTAATGGCTAGGCCGAGTAAAACCAAACCAACCAATATTTATGCTAGGATGAATTGAACCGACTCGATTAAATCAATTTTATTCATTTAATTTTTTTAAATTCTTTAAAAAGTTATGATCTTATGATGAAAATAGAGGTTGAGAGAATGTTCATGGAAGGGCATTAAGGGAGTCATGCGTCCAACAAAGAAACGAAACCAATGCAGCAGCCTAAGCCAGCAGCAAATTATAAGCCATAAATAAATAAATTTTGTGTTTTTAATTAAGAATGAAAACAGAAATAAAAAATAAAAAATAGAAAAAGATTCTGTGGCATATGGAATAAAGAAAAGCGTGTTATTAATTGCCAAATGTGTAATAGACGTGCTTAGATGTCAAATAAAATTTATTATTACGATATTATCACGTGTGAGTATGATTGCATCTTTTCGATTATATGTATAGAGTTAGTTGCTGCTCATTTCTCAAATATTGTCATTGCTTCTTCTTAACTCTGAGCAATGTGACTCTTAAAGTTTTATGTATTGATAAATTAATCGGTAAATATAGTTTTATTTGATTTTGCTCGACTTAGGTTGAAAAATTGATTTTGAATACTATTATGTAAATAGATATGACGATGGAAAAAAGTAAATAAAATATTGGTGACTTAAAAGGTTGTTGCCAATTGGGGGAAGGAAAGGAACTACTTGAAGAAGAATTATTCGACTTTAAATTCTAAATGTTTTATTTTATATTAATAATTGTGTTTGTTTGTGAATTTGGTCCAATAAAAATATCATACTATATCTTTTTTTTTTCTTAATAACACAGGTCGTGAAGATTGGAACTTTTGACTTCAAAAAAGGAGTAAATATCATTCATTACCACTGGTTAGACTTCTCAACATCATTTAATTTTATGATAAAAGTGATAAAATATTAAATACAATTTTTTTTATATAATTTTGTAGTATTTTAAAGTACCATATGTTTAAACTGATATGAATATAACTTAATTATAAAAACATCCTACCCCTTCCAGATTCAATTCCTTGCTCCATATTTAATTAAGACAAAAATTATTTTATTAAGATTTATAGATCTTGAGCAATATCTCATCAAAGTATCTTTTTTTTTTTTCACACCTCTTTTTCCCTCTTCTAAAATACCTTCCATTTTTAGTATCCAAGCTCACAAAATCCCAAAAATCTCTCCACGATTTAAAAGTACACCATTAGAGCATTTCAACAAAACTTAATTTTCCACTTTAACATAAAGCTGAAAACGATATCCTTTATTATTTCATTGCTGTACACAAAAATATTTTGCAATCATAGATGGATGATTTCATAAAAGAAAAAAAAAAACAAGAAATCAATTTATTATTTAGATTAAAAATAATAATAAAAGATAAGAAATTGTGATTAACAAACTAAAAACATATGATAAATGAACATATTTGATGAAAAACGAATAATGAGACTATTGACAAAAATATATATATAAATTAAGAGAATTAAAAAATTTAATTCATTTGTTCCAAATTAACCTTTGTTTATTCTTTATTATTATCGTATTTCTTGCATTGTTGTTTTGGACTTCTCAATTTGATTAAACGATTAAGAAATATACGTTAATATTTCATTTAGAAGATGAAAAAAAAGAAGATAAATAATAAGGAAAACTAAAAAGCAAAATAATAATAATACATGTATACCTTTAAATTGTGGAGAGGTATTTTTTATTATATAAGATTTGATACATAAAAATGAAGACGATACCCATGTATATCTTTCTTCACTCATAATTTTTGTGTGCAGATGGATATTTTAAGACATATATGGCTCTTAAAAAAAAAAAAAAACAACATGTGTGTATATAACAGATTAGAGAATATGTGTTAGTTATTTGTTTTGTTTTTTTTTTTTTGTTTTTTTTTTTTTTTTTTTTTTTTTTTGCCTTCTTGAACTAGAATGATAGAAATTAGTTGAATTCATGCCATCATTAATTAATTTAGTTCAGTTTTGCGGCACAAAATTTATATCAAGCCAATCTAATTTCCATATTCAATAGCCTATCAAATAATATTAATAGTTAATGTGTGTTTTCTTAATCATGCTTGATTAAGAAGTTATTGAATCAATCATAAGTGCTTTACTTCGGAATTGTAATCTTCCCATGATTTTTAAGTTACTAATACGTTTACTCCCTAAAGTTGGTTTAACTTGAAAGAAATAAAAACTGTGAGATAGATGCAATTATAAATATATAGTTTGAATATTACTATCAAAAATCAGAGTGGCGCAGCGGAAGCGTGGTGGGCCCATAACCCACAGGTCCCAGGATCGAAACCTGGCTCTGATAAATAGAGTGGCTTCCGTATATATTTTTTTGATCCTTTTTCACGTGCGGGCCCCACGATTTGACGGAATCTTTCGTTTAATTTTCTTCGGCGATTGATTGTTTTGGTTGCGGGCCCCACCGAATGGACGGAATCTCTAATTTAATTTTATTCGGCATCCGATTTTTTTACTTGCTTTCCAAAAACATATATTTAAGATTTATGTTTTAAAAAAAAACCATATATTTAATATTTAATAACTATAATCACGTAAAAGATAAAATACATTTTTTATAAATACCAAAACTGAATTGTTGGTAATATTTCATAAAACAACTTCAATGCCAAATTAGATAGAAAAAAATCTAAGAATTAATTTTGAAATCTGAAATTAGTGATCAAAAGATTTGAAAAAAAAAAACATAAATTTTAAAAGACAGTGACGTGCCACTATATCAAAACTAAGGTGGTCCTAGATTGAACGTACCATTACAACTCTTAATAAATTTTGATAAAGTTGGAAGTCAAATTAATCCATTTCAAATCGTATGTGCTCCTTAAAATATGATTGACTCAACTCCCATACATGAACGACCAGGTTCTATTTGAATTCTACAAATTTACAATAAAAAACAAAAATTAATTTCAAAACATAATTCAGCCCGACCTAACCAATCAACATCCCTTTCCCTACTATTAATAAAAGATGATAAAAGGAATTGTGCTTTTTTCACTTTTTGAAAGAAAACAAAGAAATATGACAGTTCATTAAAATATGAAATAATAATAAAACAAGCAAGGAAATTTGTTAAACTATGATTGAAGAGAAACCATGTTTTTGAAGTACAGAAGAGGCAATTTCTAATACTAAGAAGATAACAAAAATTCACCCTCTCTTCCTCTAAAGAAAATAAGATAGTTTGGGGATATGCAGTTGCAGCCATTCTATAAAAACATTGGCTTCAGAATTTGCTTGCAGGATTCCCCACATCCTAATTTCACCAATTCCACTAAAAAAAAAAAAGAAGAGAGAATCACCAGTTCTTCTAAAACTACCAGAAATCAGCCATTCTACACCCAATAAAAGTAGTATGGCCGTGAGCGTGCCCGTGTCCATGCCCAGTTCGATTTCCTCTACAAGTCGAAGGAGAAACTCGAGGGAACAACAGTGAGTTGCAGTTTCCCTGTCCATTCCTCGCCTGGCCTCAAGGTGATCGGTCTCTCTAACGCTGCTCCGTTTACACAAAGCATCTGTTTGTACTCCTCGTCCCCAAAATCAACCATTGCTTTCGATTTCTTCTCCCATGGATTCCAAACCACTGTAAGAAAACCGATCAAATTAGTTTCTTTCTGCGATTATGGACGACCTGCTCATGCATATATCTGGCACAATATCCAGCTAGAATGGAAAGAACAAGAAGCACAGCAATTACACATTATAAATCTTACCAACGTCAGGTAATCCTTCCTTTCTTATCACATATGTTCGCTTCCTTTCATGATCAAGTACAGCAATTACATTCGGAGTACTCACGTATACTCGATCCACCTACAAAACAACGAGAATTGTGTCATCAATCGACCAAAAAAGCGGGAGGGACTTCTACTAACTAATGCCTCCTTTAAAATAAGTGCCCTAGAAACAGAAGAAAATACCTCAGATTCAAAGGTTATGGCATCTCCTTGTTCTGTAAAGCGCTCCTTTTGACACAGATTGTCCAAGAAGTCGAGCGTTTCCAGACCTTCGATCCGCACCTCACTTCAATTTCAACATACATAAGAATCTTAATTTACAACAAGCAGAGAAGAAAAACATACTGAGTGATAAAACACAGACTCCTCTAGAAGATACCTGATGTCTGAAACCACCAAATGCGTGTGATAGACAAACGAGAAACTAAATGGTTTCCCGTTGACATTCCTAACTCTAGATCTCAAAACCAGGTCCCCATCGGGTCGTAGAGACACCCGAAGGCGAAGCTCAAAACTGAAAAGGAAATGTTCAAATACTTTTCTTAGCAATGCCAGGCCAAGTTATCCGAATCGACTTTCTTTAAGGTTCAAACAACTTAACATAGCAGCATCATTTGCTTTACCTATAGGGCCAACATTTCAAGTCCTCCTCAGATGGTCTATATAGTAAATCAACAAAGGAGGCACCCTCGATATCGTCAGGGCACATAGGCGGCGGAGTTTCGTCGATTGTCCATATCTTGTTCTTCACAAACCCATGTTGCTCTAGTGATCCACAGTTTCCAAACTACAAAGGTTTAACATAAAAAGCACATCAAGAATGGAGAACAAACCTTGTAGAGAGCTGCAAAAAATTAAAAATTCATCTTGTAATATACCTGAGGGAAACATATGGGTATCCCTCCCCTCATAGCTTTTGGCGGCTTGAAGATTGCCTAAAATTCAAGAAACCACAATAACTCAGAATCTTCTCCAACAAACTAAAACTGAATGTTCAAACTAAGAAATACTCCAACCAGTTCTTCAAACTATCGAACAAATATTCTTGTTTCATAAGAGCCGCAGTATCCAATCAGTAGTTCTTCAAAACAAGAATGTTCGATTGAATCTGAAAGTGAGAGAGAATCAGAAATCGTACCTTACTACTAGTAAACAGAAGTTCTTCCCCTTGCTCATTTCTCCAAGAACTAACTTGTCCTCCATGTAAGCTAATCTACAGCATCGAAACCAAAAAAATCGTCAATCCAGAACCAGAGACTCAATCAACCGACCCCCAAAACGCGACAGATTCGAACACGAAAAGGGCAAAACGGAATAGAAACAGTCGATTGAAAGAAGATTGAAATCGGCAATGGCACTTATTGTCGAAGAAGAGAACTCACCCTAGCGGAAGCCCCTTTCGGATTTCTAAGAACAACCTGATCAATGCCGTTCCAGTCCTTGGTAATCTCAGTCGCCGCTCTACAATCCCACACCGGCGCCGAATGCCCCATCGATTCGTCTTCAATCCCCCAAAATTCTCGTCAAAGTATAAGAACGACCAAATTAATTGATTTGTCAAGCCGATACGGTTGAAAATCTGAAGATGGGTCGCATCTGGGAGCTACAAATTAGTTTGTAAATCAATGGCTTGGATCTAGAGCACTGCAAAAAAGAAAACCACATTACCGCTGAACAAAATCGGTTCAAATTAGCAAAAAGGGCGCAAATGAAGCGACCCAGAAGGCGGAAATTTGGCGTTACGCGTATCGAAACAGAAAGTTCAAAAAACGAATAATCACGACCGTTTCAAATCTTATATGATATAAATATTGTTAAGAAAAAACCGTCAAACTTGGAAGGAGAAAAAAGGGTAGATTTTATTTGCATTTATCGTGGGAAACTTTTTTCTGAATATTCGAACAACGAGTTCCCATTGAAAGCCCTTCGTAAAAGGCCAAGATAGAGACAATCCAGATAATCAGTTCCCTTTTCCGAGGAACAATATTGAAATCTAACGAATTCCAACGAGAAATCCTTCGAATGACAGAAATTTCAGGCAACCCAAAAAGGAATTCAAGTAAATTTCATCCCCAGAACCCAGAAATTGACACCACCCACCAAGAACAGAAGTTATGGGATTCCAGAAAAAGTGAAGAGAAGTTTAAATGTTGATGCAATGTACATGAAAATGGCGGAGGAAAAAAAAACTGCAATTTTTTAATCGCTTGCAGAGATCTAGGACATGGAGTTGCGAGAAACATACCTTTTTCTGTACTCTTTCCAAACACTGGAAAATTTAAATTACGGGACATTTTAGACAAAGACCAAATAAAAAAAAACTTTCAGTTTTGTTCTTTTGCATCAAAGGAGAGCCATACAATACAAAATCCGAGACTATTTATTATGACCGCAACGGGTCGAAGAAAGTAGAAGATAAGACACCATAACATGTTTCTTTTTCGTCCTTAAAATAATCAAATAAATTAATATAAAGCAAATCTTAAGATTCTCTCAACACTCCGGAGAAATTTATCAAACTAACAGAAACAGGTATAGTTCAACTTTGATGGATTTTGAAGGTCCAGAAAATTTTCTCGGATTCCAAACAGGTTCTTTCTTGATAAGATTTGGGGGAAAAATCATCCCCCATAGCCGTGATGCAGTCGGTGATTAAGATCGAACAGTTTTTTTTTTCAAATTTTGGATTATGATTTGAGTGATGAAGATAGGGGAAATACGACCTCCAAAATTGAAGCGAAATTTTCTAGGGTTTTTTGATGTATCTTAGCATCTGATCGAATCCGGATGCCAAATTGATTTCAATGGTGAAGATTTGAATAATTTGATTTTAATCCTTAGAGTAATGTGTATTTCGCAAAAATAAAAATAAAAATAAAGCCCTAGAATGTGTAAAATAGGAAAAGACGATTTCGAGCTAACAATGGATGTTTGAGAATATCCAACGCCTTTGTTTTCAATTTTCCCCTTTTTCCACTGAAGCTGCTGTTGCTTCTTTTTTGTTTTTTTCTTTTCCTTTTCTTTTCTCGCTTTTCCCCTTTTCTTTTTAATTAATTTGTAGGGTTTTTTTTTTACAAGTTGTGCCATGACTTTCTTAATTAGTTGAGCAAGTCGATGGTAAATTTCTTTTTTTTAAAGATTATTTTTTAAAAATTACATAATTACACATAATTTTAAATATAATTTCAAATATTACAATATTTTAGGTTAAAACGTGTTAATTAATAAACATATTAGATTATTTGGGCACTAACTTAGTGGATAAAAGTTAAAACACCTATAACTTTTCATAAATTATGCCCTCCTTGTTAGGAACTCAAAATTGGAGCTAAATTCATTTCAAGGGAAAAAAATTAAAAAAAAAAAATAATTAGTTGGAGGCATGGATCAGATAACGGACGCCACGTGTCACGGTAAAAAAGAACGTGAGATTCTCGGGAAATGGACCTTTTTCGGTGGGGCCCACTCATGAATTACGCGGGCGGGGCTGATTTTCAAAATCAACCAATTCAATTTCCACGTCGCCCCATCCAACGGCTGGTAAAAGGCCAGCGGAACTTCTGAGTTCTGATGAATTGTTTGGGCCTAGCCCGTTCCATGGGCCTGTGGCCCAACAATCCATTACACTTGATTTCTGTGGGCTCAACTTGCCATTCCCATTGGAAAGGCTAGCTGAGTTTTAAATTTTGGAATCTAGCCGAACGAAAGTCGAAAGGAAACTTTGAATGGATCAAATTTATTATACTTTATTTCTTTGATAAAAAGTTGATATATGGTCCCAGTACTAATTAATTTCTTGATATTAGTAAAACATAAATACCTTTGCAAAAAGCAATAGAAAAAATAATAAATAAGAAGAAGAATTATATATATATATATATTTGTCTAGTTATACATCGTACTCACCAGGTAAATCCAAAAAAATATATATAAATAAAAAAAAATGGCTTACGGAAAATGATGTCAATAACGAAACCCAGAGACAAAAAAAAGGGTTACAATCTAAAATGAAATAAAAATAATAAAAATGAAGTCTTAAACCTTTCCAATAAAATTTGTGGAATCTATAATCTATAGCTAGAATATTCTGTCATATTTGTAAATATAAGAACAGATTTTTGGGTTTTCCGATTATGGCGAAATATTTAAATCTAATTTTCAATTTTCTAAATGTTTTGATTTTATCCTTCTATATTTTCGGGTACATCAAGTATATCAATTGTATATAAAATCAAATATGTATATAAGAAATCAACGTTTTATCAAATCAAATATTTATACCATATATATTATTAGTATATCATCATTCACATAAATATAGAATAAAATCATCTAGATTATACAAGACATGAATGTCATCTAAGATTTGTAAATAACACAATACAATTTAGTAAGTGAAATTGAACACAGGGAAGATAAATAATATATAAGGTAAGTCATTGGTAGTATATTAGCACTCATATTAGGTATATCAAGTTTATCATTGATATATCATCAGATATATCAATTGTATATCAAATTAAGTATATATATTTGGTATATCATTGCTCGGACTTTGTGTTCATTAAGGGTGTATTAAAATTTGCTCTTTCCTTCTGTGGACCTCCATAATCTTCTGCATAGTTAGAGCTCTAGATTTTGCTATTTTCTGCAAAATTGGAAATTGAAACTTCACCATTAGAATGAAAATGGATGAACAGGCATCACGAGCAATTATTATTCTTCTCAACACATGCATCACGTTGGTCACTTCTATTACAAAACTCACAACCACAACCTTGCCACTCCAGTTTTGGCATTCCACTTGTGCTCTTGCTAAAGTGGATCCACTTGTGCTCTTGCTAAAGTGGAAAGACCATTAAAAAAAGAAGATTGTTCTTGTAGAATTCAATTCTCGTCCTCAACCCATTATCAATATGAGCTCAACCCATTATCAATATGAACTCGAGGTTTCCTTCGTAACATTAGATTCGAAATTCGAAATTAGATAGTTGCCAGAATTTTGAGGCTCCTAAAAATTGTGATAATTTGTGAACGGAAAGAAAGTGGCACATTGTAAAGTTGCAACTTCTCCCACGCTGTATTGTGACAAAAGTGGTTCATAGCTTTCCATTTTCCCTCCTCAGTCCACTTCAAGAATGAGACATCTTCCAATTATACTGCATTCTTACACTTCAACCAACCCTCTATACTCATTTTTTCTCCTCTCTTCTGTAACATAATCAGCATGAAAATGATAAAGATGGTTAGAAAGAAGATGGTAACGTTTACAATAAACTCACTCCAAAGCCCATCACAAACAGATTCTCTAGTCTCCACACAGCTAAAAGTTTCAGTTTTTCATTGACAATACATGAAAAGGGTTCAACTTCAAACCCCACCAATTGATGAAATCATCTGGCACGAGTTGCGCATAGAGATCTAAAGCTAAAAATCTCTAATCTCCAACAATTACATCATTTCCATTGCAGTAACAGTTGCGTTGGCCAACCCCAAATATACTTTATAGTTACACATAATACATCTATTCAGGAAACACTAACCATTAAAATTAGAGTCTGCTCTTCTCACAGACACAATCCTATTCAGCTGTTTTCATTCTTTGTAATGTTTTGTTTTTTTTTTTTTGTTCTTTTTGTTAGCAGTAATTTTGGGCTTGTAATAATGCCAAAACCACATGAAAAAGAAACTGCAGTTAAACTGGTTCTTTTAGCTGGCAGCGACTGCATCGGCCCTTGGACTCGTGTCCAAGAGTTGGCGCAGCTTGGCACCCGAACTCGAGTTCTTCTTGCAGATGTTACCCTCTTCCTTAATGCTTTTATTCACAGGTGCTTTGATTTCTGTGCTTACAGATTGTTGAATCCTCTTCTCATTCATGTTTAGTGCTTCTGTTCGTCCTGATTGAGCGCTTTTAAGCTTCTCCTGTCAAGTTCATGGCATTTTATTTTGTTAGCGATTTATAGATTTGATTATGCTGGGGAAAAAAGTACATCAGAGAGGGCAGCACACCATCAATGTAGCGTTTTCATGCTTAAGTTTCTCGGAATTCTCTGACAATCTACCTATTTCAGATCGAATAGCGACATTCTCTGCAGTCAGAGATTCGACTTTTCGGGATAGTTCTTCAGTCTCAGCCTGATAACAGCACCAAGAAAATTTATAAGCTTCAAATAAATTGACAGGAGGAAAGGAAAAGAAAGAAAGATGGAGAGAACTTTTCTTGAAATCCCACTCTACCTGCTTCCTCAACCTCGACCTCCTAGCTGATTCTCTATTCGACTGTTTTCTCCTCTCCCGCTTTAGTTCTTTTTCATTCTGCGCGGAATATGAAGAGGCATTAAGCATATGTTCACATAAGATTGTGCATAACAAGAGCTTCATGTAGAAAGATGATCAAAGTTGAACGACCCAACATTTGTCAGGAAGAAACCACTAGAGAATGTATTGAAAATTAAGACTCCATTGTAACAATTTCATTATTAACCCTGGTTTTAAACAAATTATGCTTCTACCCAATATTAGAAACACATTTGAATTCTTAATCAAATTTAGAAAACAAACAAGTTTTAAAAAACATTCTTCCAGTTTTCAAAAATTAGATAACAAAAGAAACACTTAGGTGGAAGGTGGATGGAGTTGGAGTGTTTATAAGCTTAATTTGGGGGCCTAAGAAAGCCACTTTCAAATTTATACCTGTAGCCAGGCTTCAGAAGGCAATACTGGACAAGGCTGGGGAACGCTGGTTGGACTTGTCATGGCGTTTATACTAGAAGGATTCATCAGTTCCAATGCTGTAGACATTCCAGGAGAAATTACAGATCCAACAAGTTTTCCAGTCACATCAGCTGCTTTGGTAGCGCCCAATAACTTTTTAGAGCCTTCATTCACCTCAGCAGCACTAACTGGACTTGCCTGTGACTCAACTTTTGCATCCTTACCTGCAATATCAGACTGAAGAAATTTAAATCTCGTACATAAGTTATATAAAGCATCCAAGGCTTATAGTTGAATGATAAACTGTCCACTCATGAGCATAATCATGAAAATTAACAGATTTATTTTTTGAAAATCAACATGGGAGATGCTATGTGCATGGAAACAGACTATGAGCCTACTTAAGGGGATGGTAGACTTAAACTTTACGTGGCAACTAAACTTCAGAACAAAGTGGATCAGACATGACAGTGATAAGCATCCTATCACTTTAAAGGATGCTGAAAATTTTGAATTAACTAGGAGAATTTCTTTAATTTCGTATCTAATTGGGAGAGAAAAAATCAACATGTCATAGCTATTCAAGGGAAAATAAATTATCAGAAACAAAAAGTACACATTCATGTTGATGTAAATGGTTAAATCCATACACTTTAAGAAAAAAGGTTTAATCAATAAAAGAAGTAGAGATCATTGGGTAACACCGTCACTTTTGAAGGGAAAATATTTGGCAATGAAGTCATACCAGTGGTAGGTGTTCCTTCGCGGCTTCTTTTCCTTTTGGTTTGATTTGCCTGAACATATTAAGAAAGGAAATCATGATTTAAATTGCAATTATTCATCACCAAGAAATTAATGGTAAAACTATAAGATGTAGCTTAGATGAACCAAGAAGTCTTCTCTAGATATGAAATCTTACCCCAGCAGTAGTTCCATCGCTTCCATCACTGGAACCTTCAGTCTCCATACTGTTAGCATGACAGTAAGAATTTACAAGTTAGGTGAGTCACGAGATAAGTGTAGATGATTCAATGAAAACAAGCACTTGAGTTTGAATAATAAGTTATCTATAGGAAATTATAAGACGACAACTAGATAACATTGGTTACCTCTCTGATGGCCCGTGTTCAACTCCCCCATCAGCACTCTCAGTACGAGCATTGCCTATAGACATTGCCAGGCCATCAAAACCTTTCAGTTTCTTCATTAAACCTTGACTACCATTTCCAGACACCTTTGAAGGTGTTTCAATGCTCAAAGGAGTTACAGCAGTCTGCAATGAGCACCAATGTACTTTTGATTAATATTTGTTCTTGGAGGCTTAAACAGCTCTTTCATTCTTTCACCTCCATTTCATACTGTTCCATTATATTTACAAATAAAAATTATTTGATTCCAACAACTGAAATACAAATTCCAATATGAAGGCTTCACTTACAGCAGGCGATGAGGTAACACCAGGGCCATGTGAATGGGGTCCCTACATCAACATACAAATGGAGCCACTCGATAATTAGAAGAAAATAAGAAGTGTTCCATCTTAATAATATCAAGCTACTAAATTCTAAACAGCAAAATAAAATCCAATTTGTCCACGGGATACTACAGATTACCCAACTACGATTGAATTGGGATCCAAATATGATTCACCTTTTCCAGGAATTATGATAAATATGTAAAATTTTCCAGCTAAGATCTTTAGCAACCAAGAAAGAAGATGATACCCACACTACATCTCAAGAGGACTAAAGATGGGTTGTAACAGGCTCAAATTCAAAGTTCTGTTTTGTTTTATTCAAAAGGAAACCAACAAAAGTCAATGACTCAATATTGTGCTCCGAAGATGTATCCTAAGCAAAATGCAATCGTAATTGTAGGTGATGACAACGTAATCAAGCTGCAGTAAACAAAAATGTTAACTCACTATAGAAACAGCAGGATGTGCATAAACACCTCCATGAGAATAGATTGCTGCATAGGGAGTGCCATAAGGAGGAATCATCTGGAAAAATGAATCAGCAAAAGAATTTCAGTCAAATACAGCCCTTTCCCAAGCACAATTTGATAAAATAGCATCATCATTTAAACTCCACAATAGTTAATAACTACCTGTGGTGGGCCCCACATGTAAGGGTGAGGAGCATGACCTGAAGCTACTGCTGCTGAGTTGTAGTATGGTGGAACTGTGACTCCAGGACCATAATATGCCTGAAAGGGTGGCAAATCCCTTCAATTAGCTACAACAGTCTAGCTTCGATAATCTTATCAAATAACAAGTTAAAGTGACTGTTTGTAACAAATGGACATATGGATGGGGGCTGCCTAAGCAAACCTGCATGGCTGCCCACTCAGGATAAACGTGAATACTGGCTGAATTTGACATGTTTTTCTGGTCCTGTAAATGTATAGAGCAGAGACCAACCAGTTTAGCTAAAAAAACACATCATTATAGGCCAAAAAGTATTACATATCTTTCACAAACAACTCAAAACAGGTAAGCCTCGCTCTATCTCTCTAAGGAAATAATCACTTATGACTTATCAGCGTACCGGCGTTGGTGAAGATGGTTTTTCAGACTTCACAGACTTTGCCTGTTCACTGTTCCCCATAGTACAGCTATAGCTCAAACCAGGTACCTTGACTAGTAATATGACAGATCTTAGGCACCAATTACAATCAGCTGGGCTGCATAGATTAGCAATGGAAACATTAGAAAACAAGGGAAAATGTTCCCGGATCAAGCAAGTAGATCTTGGGATATAAGAATTTGGTAACACAAAATCTGGAAAAAAAATTAAAAGAGAAGCAATCCTATAGAAGACGAAGGATTTTAGAAGTTGATAAGAAAAAGTTGTCTTTCCAAGTCTTACATTTCATTCTCTTTTTGGAAATTATAGCCTACAAAAATACCTTTCTAAGGAAAAGAAGACATGAGAAAATAAAATAACTTTGATTAGCATAGTAAATCATTTATGAAATACAAATTTTAAATCAAGTGAAAAACATTAATCCAAGTTAAGCTTACCGTTAAGCTTCCACAACATAAATAGCTACAAAACTGTATCCATCTCTAAAACTCGAAAGCATATGGGTGTTTCAGTTTAAGGATATTATAAAGTTTTCAAACTCAAATATGCTTTACTTATAAGAGCTCATATCTGGATCACAAACAGGTCATGCCTTTAATTTGCCAAATTATAGCTTGAAGTCACTTCTTTAAAATGTGACTGACGGTACAAAACGTTTCCTTTTTTTCCTTGTATTTTTAATAAAACAAGATGCAGCCATCCTTCAAAGCTACCACAAATGCTTTCTCTACAAGAGGCCCTATCAGAAAACTCTGTTCCAATTATTTATCATTATTAGTGCTATTGCGAGTAAGTTTTAGTATTCATCAGAAAACCATATAAAGTACAATTTATTTAAACCTTTTATAGCTTGAATTGCACCATAATCTGTGTATATGTTAATATCAGCTAATCAAATTTAATTGTTCAACAAATAACAAAAAAAAAATAATAAACATTAGAATAAAATAATAATAAAGTAGTAGAAATATTATATCTGCGATAGAGGGGGGAGAGTGGAAACGCAAATATCAGAGAAGGGAAAAAAGGCGCTTGAGAAAAACCGATCCACATGGGGGCATATATGGCATCCCAAACAAAAAGGGTCTCATTGATTACCTCAAAATGGAACTGAAAAGTAAATTCTGGGAAGCTAAATGACGTAAATACCCCTCCGAAGAAAATTAATACAACGAGACAAAGAAAGGGAGAAAAAGGGACTGTAAGCTCAATTCTCTATGCAAATTGAAAGTTGACATTTCCAAAGACCCCTGGTTTATTCAGCTAATTTAAAACCTGGAACGATTACAGTTTAATTTTAACAAATTTACGTTTCAAATTCTCTCCTCTCATCTAATTTTACTTCGTCCGTTACCACCATAATGCAGAACCGAACGAAAATAGGCATAAGGCCCAGAATATAATCTGAACTGGGATAAATGACCCAGCAAATACAAAGGTATTGAGCGCGTAGATCTTCACGAAGAGTAATTACCGAGATCCAACTGAAGCTGTTGATTTCGGTTCGAGATAAAAGGAAAATACAGTAGTTTAAATTTCCAACACCTAATAACAAAAAATAAAAATTCGCAGCAGTATCATTCAAGTTCATTTTCTCAATTTTCTCTCAGCAACAAACAACAATACTTCAACAATCAAAATCAGACTTCAACAATCCACAATTCAACCTCACGTTACTCCATTTCCTAGGTAAGCAAACGGGAGCTTAAACTCTAAAAACTGTAGTAAATGCACAAGAATTCAATTCTTCACAGCACTCAAAACAAAAATAAAGAAAAAATAAAAAAATTCAAGAAGAGGCAAATTTCACATAGCTTCAGTTCTATAGGTTTATGAAACATAAAACATGAAAAGAAAAAATCGTAAACAGAAAAGGGCAAGAGAAGATTCCATACAGCTTAAGCTTCAACTAACTTCGATGGCGAAAACCGCAGCTTCCATCCTCTGCATTATCTCTCGAACAAAGTTCTCCAAAAGGGAAAAAACGTTTCTGTAGAGAGAGAAAATGAGAGAGAGAGAGAGCGGTGAATGAAGAAGGCGGGGAAATGAGGAATGGGAATGGGAAGAGAAAGAGAAAGGGAACGCCAAGGCACCTTCCACGTCATCATACACGTGTCCGATGACCGGGAAATGTATACGTATACCGTATATACGGGGGTGGTGGGCTATGGTGGTTGTTGAGCTGGCCCCTCGAGATTCGTGCACCCGATTTCTTTTTTTTTATTTATTTTATTCTGACATCACCTCCTCCGTAAACGTGTCCACCCAAGATTCGATCTGTTCGTCTAGTTGGGTCATGGGCCCGGCCCGGCCCAATTCCGCTGACGTGGTCGCTATCCCTAAAGCTAGTTTAATTAAATTATTCATTCATTAATTAATTACCATTAAAATAACTGCTCCACGTTTGTACGCCAACAAAGACCCTTGGAGTCCGCCATCGGCCACTCATCCGACGGTCTAAATCTTCTGTTTCGTCTTTAAAACAAGTTTTATTAATAAAAAAAAAGGGTTTAGTAGATATTTTGTCGTTATTGGATTTTTCATTACTATTTAAGTCAATTATTCAAGGGTTGAACACGTGGTTTGATGTCATTGGCAAAGACAAACACCTCACCACCTGGAAAATCCTTGCAATTTTCCTTTTAATAAATTGAAAGGTTTTCACTCTTGACGGGCGGGTAAATGTAATTTCACCTTTTTTGTTTCTGCATTTTCTTTTTTTTGGCGAAATTCACAGCCACATTGGAGGTTAGTGAAATTTTCGTTACAAAACTTTTATTTTTATAAAATATTTTCACTTTCTTTCTTTTTTTTTCTGTCAAGTGTTCAGTTTCAGGTGTTAGTTAATTTTAAAATAAAAGTTTCTAATCATATTGACATTAGGATTAAAATGCTATAATATTTGAAAAAACAAATTGTAATTTTGTGTATTAAAACGTCTTTACGTAAGATCCATTTTAATGATGTTTTCCAATAACAACCATTCTTCCTGTATAACCTCTTTTTAAAAGCTTGAGAGAAAATTATAAAATAAAAACTCACATTTAATTGAATATTTAAAATTATATTTGTACCGGTAGACAATAAAATTAATAACAATATAGAAAAATAATAAGTTTCAGGTATACGTCTCTCCGTGGAATTTAGCCACATGAAACAAATTGTTTTGAATAATTAGTAGAGGAATCATTGTAATAAAGGAAAAGCTTTGGGGGCAAAGTTGGAAGATTAAGGAATGAGGGGCAGAAGAGAGAATTAGAAAAAAGAGGAAGGGTATATAAGTAATTTGGAGGGGTAGGGCAGAGGGAGGACCTCTCAATCCGACGCGGATAGCAGGACTCCATGTCTGGCGCCCTCTGTCGAGTATCTGGAAAATGAAGAAATCCTGACCGTCCACTCCCCATCTCTGAATCCTATACGCTTTTTCCAAGTCACCTCACAGTCGCCCCACGTATACGGCGGGTCCCACACGATTTTTTACCCTCGACTTAAAAAAAGAAAAAAAGAAATTGACGTGGGACCCACAGGAGTTTACGTCAAATAATTGGCCGACGAGATGGAGTGGGATCGGATGGTGAGGAGAGTGCCACGGAGAATGCGATGCGGGGGACGGGATCTCCGCCACCCAAGCTGGGTGTCAGGACAATGGAACTGAACACGTACTTGGAAGTGGTCCCCACCGGCAGGGGCCGGTAGTACGTGGTCCTGGGGTGACGTGTCCGCAGCGCGACCACGTGGGGCCTACGGTTGCGTAGCCAGCTCACCGTCACGCTCCCCTCCCCCAAACTTTCTAGTGATCTTTTCAAAATCCCACCGGCGAGCCCTCCGACTGCCACGTGGCATCGCCCATTATTGCGCTTTGGCCCTTTTTATTCGGTCTCTGCTTGCAATTTCAAAGAGTATGAAAAAGAAGATAAAAGGATATGGAGAATCCATGCGATTCTTTTTATTACTATTACTATATTTTTAAATTTAGCGTTAAAAACGTAGGATAGATTCGAAAGTAATTTAAAAAAAAAAAAACTAAATAGAATTTTGGAAGTGTGAAACTTTGTCTTTGATACCAACGGTGAGAATTGATATTTAGGCATAGCACTTGTCTTTGAAATCAAAGCATCGTGTAAATTTGTATTTCTATTAAATGTTAGTAGATTTTATTCACCGATAAGAACCTTCTCAAGTCGTAGTCAAACGAGCTTTACTTACAAAGTCAAAGGTCCTTCCTCTAAGGTGTTTGAGCTACGTGATTGAGTGAGAAAAACTACGTGTTGCACTTGATTTTACCGATTTTTAGAGAAAAAAATAAAATTAAACAAATTGATTGATCATCCAATCAAATTTGATTAAATCTAAACTTGCACTCCTGATCAAAATGGGATCTGTTTATTGTCTGAGTCAACAAGTTCAAGTTATTGTCTAGGCGATATTTCCTCCACGTAAAATAATCTATTTAAGTGTAAGATTCTTTGACATTGACCGGTCTATAGTTTAATTGTTAATAATAATTATGTTTGTTTTGTTGTAACATTTTATAATCTTGAATAAATTTCAACATTAATTTTGTAGAAAGAATCACGGGCAAACGAAATATAAAATTTAAGAATAAAAGGGTAGGTGTTATCTCTATAATTTATCAAATTAAATTCAATTATATTCCGGCCTATGCAATGTTATTTTGGAAATTCTTTTTAATTTTTAAGGAATAAGCCTAAGTCATAGGCTTTTTCAATTAGGCCAAGAATATGGTAAACTGTTATGTCAATTGTTCGCATGCGGTAATAATAGGAAAAAAAAAGTGACCAAAAGGGCCCATTATTCGTTTTCAAATTACAATTTATGTAATATTTTGACATTACATTGGATGTGTCCTGGAAGTTGATAGAGTGGAATGCCAACTCAACATTTAAGATCAGTATCTTTTTCTGTGTAATATTTCAATTCTTAAAGTTTAGCGATATCAATTAGAATCTATACTTTGAAATTTTTATTATTTTTCAATAATTTTTTAATCTAATTTTACTTAAATTCGTGATTTGTTGTAGAAGTTGTTGAAGCATAAAATACGAGGTCAACTGGTTCAAAATTGACTCCGATGGTAGAGATGTGCATGTGACGGAGAATGGACGGGGAAGGTTTCCCCATCCCCATATCCCCGCCCCTCATTTAATTCCCCATTATTAAAATTTTGAAATTTTAAGCACGCTTAACTTAGAAGTTCTTATGCTTGAACAATTGAAAGTACAAATGTTGGTATTGGTAGTGACTATTAATTCTTTTAAGCATACTTCCATGATCTTATGATTCATTTCATTAGGATGGGGTATCGATTCATTCATGTATCACTCCTTAGACGTCACACAAAGTTTTATTTCATCAATTTGGGAGCCAATTGATATAGTATATACTAGTAAATCAATTATTGAAAATATGTACAGTAAGTTAAATATACTTAATTTGGACGATTGATTGGTATATTAACTAATATCGTCACAATGTTGGAAAAAACAAAATTCAAAACTTTAAAGTCGTAGATTGATTTCCACGACGAATATAAGATAATTAAATCCAAAAAAGTTTAAGCATGCTCGAATTCATAATTGAAAGCACGTCGGTGGGATTTGATATTTCAAATGTATATAGATCATGAATTCACCTTTAATTTCCTCAAACAATTGTGATGTGTCTAACTTGGAGACCATAACATAACCAACCAAAAAACCATGGTTTAGAAGATTTTGTTATTTCTAATTTAGCCCCGATCAAATTATAAATTATTTTACAGGATCTACACATCTTATTCGTAGTAAATTTATAATTACTCTCTCATAACAAAACTCACCCATATAATTAGATCATATTTTTTTTCAAAAAAAAAAAATAAAAATAAAATAAAATAATTACATGTATGATTTTTCTTTTTCCCTGGAAAGGAGTACGACCCCATATTACTATTGTAAAATGATAGGTAGGTTAGCAACATATTACACATCAAACTAAAAGTTAAAACCGATTTTGCAGATTTTAAGTTAAATACTTATTAGGAACCACCTAAAAAAGTATAGTGATTAAACTTGTAATTTTACCTATATTTTAGAGGGCGAGTTTCAAATATTTATACTCATTTATTTAAATTGAATACTAAAAAAATTTGTAAATTTTCATTTAAATATATTTTAGTTTAAAAAGTGTCCATCTATTTTATTTTAGTCCATAAAT
The DNA here is from genome assembly GCF_013281855.1 of Momordica charantia. Lineage (NCBI taxonomy): Eukaryota > Viridiplantae > Streptophyta > Magnoliopsida > Cucurbitales > Cucurbitaceae > Momordica > Momordica charantia. The sequence continues at coordinate 2,999,218 of NW_028275163.1, read as the reverse complement.
ATTCAAAACTAACCTATGCATGTTCAAACAATGGATGAAAAGTAGAATTTATGATTTTTAATAGTTGTTAATGTGTATATATTTGATGAATAATGTCATATGTATAAATGGTTAAGGAACATGCCAAGGGTAAAATTAAAAAAAAAAAAAAAGTCTAGAATGAATTATTTAGAAGCAAAAAGATGAAAGAAATTAAATCTTAAGGGAAAAGAAAAGGTTCAACGATTATAGTAGAATTTAAACTTTGCAGATATTATTTAAAAGAACAAAAAGCAAACTTTTGATAGTACCAATTAAATTGTATATTTTAAAACTTATTATTATTATTTTATCCTGTTATTTTCTTTTCTGCTATGTCTCGAGGTTGAACCAACCTAGATTTTCTCTATATTAAATTATTATTTTGATATATATTTTTCAAAATGGTTGTTTTGGTAATTGGTATCTATAATTTAAAAGTTAACCATTTTAGTTTCTTAATTTTATTTTTAGTCTCATTCATTTTTTCTATCAGTATTTGATCTGGACACTACACTCAATATATTCATTGAAATGTAACCATGATTTTATAAATAATTTCCGTTATGTGTCTAATTTATTTTAAAATTTTAAAAATAGGGACCAAAATGGTCACTTTTTAAAACTACAATGATCATAACAAACATTTTGAAAATACAAATATCAAAATGAATCAAAGCTACAATTACACTGACCAGATAGAAATTGATATTTATCCTCTGTTATCTTATCTTCTATTTTGGAATCAAAGAAATATATTTTTAAACTGCTTATATGTTGTGACTTGGAATAAATGCTTCTGTGTGGATAAAGGGAAATGACTACTTTTTCCTATCGAACGTCTACAAACAGGAAGATTTAATCGGAAACATCAACAGTATTTTAACATTTTTTATCTACTTGAAATCTTGTTTTCTCGTAGATGTAGTATAATAAAGTGTTAGAATAAATAAATAATATTTGCTACTGCAAATTCTAATTTTTAAATTAAGAGTCAATCGATATAGTATATATTAGATGTTTGAAAACTCGAATCCATAAGTAAATTAAATATATTTAGTTTGAGTGACTAATTGGTATATTAACTAATATAGTCATCATTTTGCACCATTGTAAAGTGTGATGAGTAGGTTAGCCACGTAAAATTAAAATTTTAGAACTAATTTGACAGTTTTTAAGTTAAATACATATTATGAACAACCTTAAAAAGGTACAAACACTAAACTTGCAATATGCCCTATATTTTAGAGGTGATGGATCCAAATATTCATCCTTCTTATTTAAATTGAATACTATCCGAAAAAAATGCAATATCGCATACAAATATATTTTTGCTTTAAAAGTGTTGTACTTATTTTATTTTAGTCTATAAATATATCAAACCAACCGGTGTATTCTTAAAAAGATTTTATTTATCAAGTTGAAACAATCAATGAAAAGTCGAATTTATGATTTATAATAGAAATTGTTAATATCTAACTATAGTTGATAAATAAGTCTTCTTACGGAACATATCAAGAGTAAAATTTTTAAAAGTAGAAAATTCAACCGTTGTTGTAACGCTTTGGTTACGATAGTAAAATTTAAATTTTGTCAATATTATCTATAGGTATGGTTCAAAAGTAATTAACATTTTTTTATCCGAGGTTTAAACTTACCCATTTTGTCCTTAAAAACATTTTGCAAATATTATTATTTAAAAAAAAAGAGCAAACTTTTTAAATTTTGATAGCACCTATTTCAAGGAAAATAGTAAATAGGATTAGCTGTCACTTACCAGTTACAATTGCCCGTCCTTACGTGGCACGGTTTGGGATGTGACGCAAAGCAAGCGTGAAAAATAAAAAATTAATTATTAAAGAAACCGAATATTAAAGACCGTTGATTGGGTGAGGTAAAATCGACGGCAGCGCGTGGTTCACGGCGGCCACGCAAACCGACATGTGAGGGAGGGAGTGGATCATACGTGGCAACAACCGCTTTATTCTGGATATATTTATTTATCCTTTTCTAATTTTAAAATTTCAACGGCGAGGCGAATGGGACGAAGCATCTTACCGACAGCGTGACGTGTCTCACTCACTCACGTGGGCCCCGAATTGACGTGGACTCGAAGCAAATGCTTGAGATCGGATTTCATTTACCCTTTTCATTCTCCTTAATTTTTCTTTTTTCTTTTTTTTTGTTATTAATTATTTTGGAGTGCGGGTCAAAATTAGGCTGGTTTTTTCCTCGTCCCAAGAATGCCCCCGATATAATGTGGAAAGACGAATATAGCGCCCCACCTGCCCCTTTTGAGTGGATCGGGACAATTGTGACCCTTGGTTCCAGCTCATACGGAGAAGTGGGAGCTATTATTAACCAACTCTGTCTGCCTCCACGTGTACGTTACAAGTAGAAACCCATGAACTGGAAATTTGTGTACAGTACACGTCAGAGTCCCCTGCATTCACGCCCCTTCAAAGAATTGTTTAATTGCACCCAGCATATTTTTTTTTCTTACTAGGGTAAGAAGTCCAACCATGACTTTTGAGGGGTCATTCTGATTCATACATTTGTTTTGAAAGAGTATGAAGTTATTGGATATCTTACCATAATCCACGTCAAGTTATTAATATATGCTTTTAATCAAGAGGTTGTAAGTTTCAATATTTCTATCCATTTATTAAAAAAAATTAGAAATCATATTTAATTTATTATTTTAAACAATCTTATATTAATGTGAATTAATTTGCCTTCGAAGATAACATATATAAATTAATATATGGAATGAATATAAAAAAAACCAAAATATTATATAAATACGAGATATATTGAACTAAGGTGTAAATTATAATAATATTTGTAAAGATATTTTGACAATATTATATAACTTTAAAATATTGTCAATAATAAATAATGTAAAACAAACATGATTATCTGAATGTTTTCAAATATCTTTATAAATTTTTCTTCAAATCTAGCTATTTATAGATGTGAAAATTTTGTAGATTTTAAACTCCAAGCATCTTAATATCACAGACATTTTGATTCCTGAAAAATAAGAGGCCTACAAATGAGTGTCGATGGGAAATTTCCCCAAACTTTAAGGTTAGTTTATTAACACATTATTAATTAATTTTTTATTTTAATGTTAAAATTAAAAGCCTAGTTATTCGACTTCAACGCCGTGTCTAATAAATTTCAAAAATTTTAAAAATTGTTTAATATGACTTACCAATCTCAACAAACCATTAGATTTTTGTTTTCAAAATTTAGTGCCTTGTTAATTACAAATTTGAAAAATTAGTGATTTAGATATAGGTGTGTGAGTTAAATGACTAAATTTATAGTTTAACTTTAATTTGATAGACAGATATTTACTCCAAATTTGTTACATTATATTCTAAATATAAATAACACATGAAAACAACTCGCTTATGAATCATAACATATTACTTACATCCCTAGTTTTAAAACCAGACATAAATTTAATATTTATTGATAATTTAAATAATATTATGCTGTATCATATGTCTAAATTAAAATTATAGGGATTAAACTAGTTTTTGTGACGGTCGAATTGAGATGAGAGATACATGAATCGATACCACATCCGAATGAGAGAGATCCTGAGACCATGGAATCATAATTAATAAAATGCTAAAAGAATTGATTAGTCTATGGGACTTAAGGAATGATGGAAGGGAATAAAAAAAGGAAAAAAAAAGAGAGGGAAAAATAAGTAAATAAAAATGACGTAGAAGAGCCCAAATTCCAAATGAATGAAAACGTGATTGAATTGGTCCCGGTCACTCTTCGGGACAGAATTGAAGAAGGGAGGAGATTCTCGAACGAGGAAAATGATCAAATGACTTCGAAAGAATTGAACGAGGAACCGTATGAGGTGAAAATCTCATGTAGGGTTCTGTCGAGTGGCAGTAAGGGTGACTTATCTGTCAACTTTTCTACTATCACCCCCTATACTAATAATGTACACCTTCCCTTTTTGTTAATTCAATAGTAAGAATTCAAAAGTTAAGCGTGTTTGACTTGGAGCAATCTCTATAATTTTTATACAATTATTAGAATGTTTCAAAAAAATGAGAATAAGAAAAATAACTAGTTACAAGATACTTAAGTTTTTAACAAGGTTGAAACGATAAACAATAAATGAGAATATTATTAAACAAGCTATCAGAGACTAAAATAGAATAATCTTCAAAGTTTAGATGGGTTTAAACCAAGTTAAAGAAATTTGCCCTTTTTTTTTTCCCAAAGGATGCTGGTTTCAATAAGCAGGCCGGGCTTAGTACAACCAGACAGGCCCTAGAAATATGTGCACGTCCAGTGGGTCAGGTATGGTTCGGCCCAACTAAGCTTGTAATGGCCTTAAATCTTCCATGTGGAAGGCCTCGAGCCCCAAATACGTTTTTTTAGTATGGGTCTGGGCCGAAGCCCACACTCATGTCTGTATAGCTATTTTTATAGTGATTTAATTTTTGTACTTGTAAAAAATATAACGATTAAACTAAGATTGAGAATAATATTGCAACCCGAATACTATGGCTGCGTACTTTTAGTTTTGATTCATGTACTTTCAAAACATCAATTTTATTTCCTATACTTTTAATTTTTATTCATATACTTTATAAACGTTCATTTTGATTAATGTACTTTTAAAAATAAACTATTTTGGTCTATGTTTATTAAAAATTTATACATTTCTTTACCCGACGAAAATCCTTCCAAGTTTCATTTCAAAATATTTATTAATTATAATGTCTAGCCATTTTTTTTGACAGCAATTATAATGTCTGGCTAAAATTGACAAAAGAGGCAAATAAATGGACCTAACTGCTCATTTTTCTAAAATAAACAAAAATTGGCATTTCAAAATTACAATAACTAGAATTGACAAAAGCAAAGTATAGAAATTAAAATAGATATTTTGAAACTACAAATATCAAAATTAACAGTTTAAACATTCTCTTAATATTGATTTAAATTTTATACTTAAAAAATAAAATGGTAAATAACTAAAACGTTAAGAATAATTTTGTAACCAAACCATATACTGAGTATATAAATATAATTATGACAAACTTTTGTTTTATTTTATTTTTTTCAATACGATAAATGATTAGGATGAGATATATGAACTTCAAAGGAGAGAAATAATAGCTATCTTTATTAATTTATAATTTTTGAGTATAATAATATATAGGAGTTGGTTTAAACTCACTTGAACGAAGTTATATACTTTATTAAGTTTAAGGTGCAGAACTTTTAATATTAATTACTTGAGTATCAGACACATAGACAAATTTATACCTATAAAATAAAGGTTAAAATGTTATCATGGTCTCTTACTTTTAGCCTCGGTTCATTTTAGTCCATGTACTTTAAAAATGTTCATTTTGGTTCCTATACTTTTAACTTTGGTTCATTTTAGTCCCTGAACTTTGAAAATGTTAATTTTGCTCCATATACTTTTAAAAAGTGATCATTTTAGTCCCTATTCACAAGATTTTAACACAAATTTTACACCAAACGAAAACAATTTAGTATAAAGTAATGTTTACATTATAAGAAATATATTGATTATAATGTGGTGTTGAAATTGTGATTGGAAAAAATGAGATTTAAAATAAAATGAAATGACCAAAATGATCACTGATTAAAAGTACAGGAGCCAAGATGAACATTTTCAAACAAAAATAGAAAGTACAGGAACCAAAATGAATACTTTTATTAAAATAAACCATAGTTCAAAATACAGTGACTAAGCTAGTATTTTAACCTAAGATCAAATAGCTTTATTTCGAGAAACATATAAATTTAAATAGTTAATGCTTAATGGAGAATGAAAATTTATTTTGGAGTATCACTCAAAACCCAATTTCATGGGCGAGTGGGAGAGGTAATTGGGTCCTCAAACGGGGATTTCAGATAGGGAGCCAACCAATCACAACGAAGGACCTCTCCACGTGTCGCAACCTCAGGCCATCCTCCGAAACCGTGATCACGGATAAACGAGCCATTTCTGAGCATAGAAAAAATGGAGAAAAAAAAATCTTCGCAAAAACTAAACCAGCGACTCAAAAAGTCAGCAGCAGCATCAGCAGCTCCTCCACGCCCATTTGATTGAGGATATTTCTCTATTTCCGGCGGTTGAGTAAGCTATCTTCAAAGCAATGGCAGCCACGGCCTCCACCGCAGCGGCCACCGCCGCCCTGAGACCTTGCCTGGCTGCTCCCCAACCCACTCGCCGCCCCGCCATGCCGCTCCTCCCTCCTCGCCTCGCCTCCCCGTCTTTCCCCACTTCCCTCAATTTGTCTTTAGGTAAATTCTCTCGCAGAATCCCTTTATTTTTCTCTGGGCATTTCGTCGAACACCTTAGGGTCGGTCCCTTTTAACTTATGGCTTGCTTTGTTTCTCCGATAGCTGCGTCGTTGGGGTCTTAACTTGTTGAGTTTAGTTGTATGTGTATCATTCAAATCACCTTTATATTGGTTCTGAAGAAAATTTTCCGTCGAACTGAAGTTTAACTATCGAGATAAGGGTCTTTATAATACATTATCTTACAAGCTTGGTAGTCTATAGTCTATACATTCAACCATTCGGACCCGCAGAGGTTGAAGTTTCTTTAAAGATTTGGATTAGAAGACATTTCATTTTGTTCAAGTTCTGTAGTCTGTGACTTAATTTGGAGAGAGTTTCGTTAGTTACTTTAACAGTAGCATATAATATTCCATCATTAGTTTGGTGCCTGATGAAAATGGGCAATTTCTGTTCTTGTTATTGAGCCAGAAATTTATTTATTTTTATTGTCCATTCAATTATAGGAACTTAAATGATACTAGACCGGGTGCATTAAGGGTGTGTTTGAGAGTGATGGTAGCATTAGTGATTTTGAAAAAAGAAATTTAAGTATAATTGATTTTTCAAAATCATCTAGGTAGTACTTTAACCATTAATTTAAAGTGATTTTAAGCTTTACTAAAATCAAATTTTGATTTGCTAAACATGATCCATGAAAAGGGAAGTGACCAAAATCACTCCCAAACAGACACCTTGGTCACCATGCATTATGCACCCAGGTAATTGATAACAACCCATTTTAAAGTCCATTTAAAAATTCTGAAGAAGCTAACAGTCCACTTTAAAGTTTCAATACATGCTTATGCACCATCGGCTAGAACTCCATCCGCTTCCAATGGATGATTGTGTTGTGATATAGCATTGAGAAGGTATAAATATGCTGATTTTTCTGGAGAAACCTTGCGATCTGTGAATATAAAATAAGAGTGTTATGTGCAGATGCATATCTATATATATATACACGCACATATATATCCATTGAACGTCTTATTAGATTTGCGAGAGGGGATATATTCTATTTATGAGAATATTTCAGAGAATTCAAAGCCAATTTATTTATTGGCAGCCAGCCCCATTTCAATAAAAAGATGTTTGGAAATGAGGTCTGGAGTCCAACAAAATGGTTCCCTTGTCCCTTTGATAGTTCATGAATTTCGGTTTAGATAACTTCTCAGTTCTCACTGGGCACGTCAGTTTCTTGATTGAAACTCTTTATAAACTTTATTGGAATTTTCTAACCAACCATTTGGTGACAGAGTTTCGTAGATCTTCTCTGCTTCAAACCCGGGCCTCGTCTTCGGAAGAATCATCTGCTGCTGATGCGTCTGAGCTCTTTACAGACTTGAAAGAAAAGGTAACCACAGGAAGCATAATAATGCCCATTATTGTCATAGTTCTGAGAAAGCTGTTGAGTTTTTTTTCCTGAAAATTATTTTTTTCTGTTAATTATATTGATTCTGAGATGACTAAGAAATAATGTTATCCTACTGTTTATTAGTGGGATGCCCTTGAGAACAAATCCACAGTACTTCTCTATGGAGGCGGGGCGATAGTTGCTGTTTGGCTATCCTCAATTCTTGTTGGTGCAATCAACTCAGTGCCATTGGTATGTGATTCCTTCAGACTCATGCTTCTGTAATCTTATTGCTGTATGAATGGGTTTTTGATGCAATTATGGCTGAATTAGTTCAACAGGTGAGTTTTGGGGTGCCATTTGAAAAAATGGAAGCATTCCTTTTGAAAGCACGTCGAGTGATTTTTATGTGCTTTTAGAATTCCTCAAGCTATTTTTGGTTATAAAAATTTTCAAAAAGTGGTTTTGATCGGTTAAGAGCAATTTTATAATAAGCACTTGTAGTTCTCCATAAGTACTTTAAAAAACATGACAAATTCACGCTTCTCACAAACTGGAATCGTTGTTGCTAGTTAACAATTTCTCGTATTATCAATTTGATTCTTCCCCTAATAAAGCCGTTTTGACACTTTTCATCCATCTTATCAGCTGCCAAAGATCCTGGAGTTGGTAGGACTTGGATATACAGGGTGGTTTGTGTACCGATATCTACTCTTCAAGGTTAGTCGAAAACTAAGATTGGTTTCAAACAAGGTCTGAAACTTGTGATGCATACTCTGAGAAGTTAAAAGGATTAGACCCTCTTTTCTTTATGGATTATCTGTTTAGTTTCTTAGATTCATTCGGGATCCGAAAAATTCAAATTTTAGGTACATGTTTCTAACATTATGATCCGAAACATAATCAAATGAAAATGGTGAATAGAATCTCGAGTTCTAAAAACCAAATATATCATAATTACAGGATGGATCTGAAACAAGATATTAACTTGAAGAATGTTTTTTTGTATGCAGTCAAGCAGAAAGGAACTAGCTGATGACATTGAAGCATTGAAGAAGAAGATTGCTGGGACCGAATAAGAATGTGTGTTATCGGTCGCCATATTCAACATGCTTAGTTCCTCTTATTATCATTTTGTATTCTATTCTCCTACCCTTATGAGAGGCAATCTAAATCATGTAATGTGGAATAGGTCTTGCTTTAAATCTTTGTAACTTGTGTACCTTTTCATTGTATGTGTAATAAGATTTGTCAAGTTCTTTAGATGGAAACCCCTTTCTCAAGTTTCCTTTCTTGCTTCAAAAAAAAAAAAAAAGTTCAAATTCATTAATTAATTAATTCATTAATGTTGGTAACCATTCTTCCCAAATCATATAGAAAGAACATTTTAGGATGATTACAATTTTAGGTTTAGATTTATATCTGAACTTGTTATATTATTTAATTTTGGTATTTAAAATTTCAGTGTGTTGGTTTTAATATTTGAATTTTTCATAAAAAAACATTATAGTATATTTTTATTGAATTGTTTAATAAGATTCAACTTTAGCATATATTTTGTTTATATACTTGGTTTTTTTATTTGGACAATTAAGATTTTTTTTTTTAAGGAAAATTTGGACAATTAAGTTGAACTTGGTTGTTTGAGCCGTTGTTCAACTAAAATCTTATTCTTAATTATTGAAAATGTGATTTTATACAGTTCACTCTAATGTCATATTTATATTAGTATTTTATGGGAAGGACAACGTATACCTTTAACGGCTAAAATTTAGATTTTAAAAATAGAGAATTAAAATAGCCATACAAAAAAAAAAATCATAACAAAACAAATATAACAATTATATAATAAAAATTGAACATCTAATATCAGCAGCTGGTTTGCCCGAGAGGTTAAGGGGGAAGACTTAAGATCTTCTGCACATAAGTGCGCATGGGTTCGAACCCCATAGCCAGCATTTTTTAAATTATATTTTAACAAATTCTTCTTTTTTGCATTTTTTTGGTCGATTTTGGAATAAACCCATTACTGTAGTTGAAGAAAAACCCTAGAGGAAACTTTGAGATTTGATGCAGAAGCTGTGGAAGAAGGGGATTCAGTTGGTGAGAGATGATCCGGTTGACGAAATTGAAATCTGTGGCGGAATTTGCAGATTCCGGCCGCCATCAATTGATTCAAAGATGCTGGGTGAGCGGCACGGCGAAGGGCAAAGCGAAGATCAAAGGCGGGCAGCAGCTGAAGCGCTCCAAAATCACAATCAAGAAGGGCGGCGCCGCCCCTTCGAAAGGAGGAGGAGGAAGAAAAATGCCTCCAGAACAGGAGAAGCTCTACGATCAATGCCTAAATGCTCCTACGCCTCTGCGATTCTTGAAGCCCAAGGATAGAGAACGCGAGGCGGAGCGGGAGAAGCTCGGGCTTATCAGCAAAGACCGTCAACGCGAGATTGAGATGATGAAGATGGATAAATCCAAATTAGGGATTTCGGATTCTCCATCCATACTAGGAACTGTTGGTTTGGATCTCATTTCACTGGGCGTAGTCGATGCAGATAAGATTCCCAAGTACGAGTTGACGGTGGAAGATGGGCGGCGGCTTGCCAAGGAATATAGTCGGGTGTTGATGAGGCGCCACCGGGCAAGGCAGGCGGCTGAATCGACGCTGTTGCAGATGAAGAAAGATGCCATTGAAGCATTGCCAGAGCATTTGAAAGCTGCTGCTATGGTGCCGGATTTGACTCCATTCCCACCCAACCGGTTCATGGCGACTTTGACGCCTCCAATCGAAGGCTATATTGAAAAGGTCAAGGAAGCCGCGAGGAGGAGTAGCGGGAAAGAGAAGCTTAGATGATCAGAGAGGTCAGATTTTTCTTTTGATTACGTTCTAATTTCCTAAACGGATCGAGTAGAGTGGCCTTTTGGTGATATGTTCAATTCTATGAACTTCAACTTCAAATTCGTAATCAAATCTAAGCATATATTGAATCAAAATCTGATTGGTAGAGTTAAGAACTTATCTGGCCTCACTGATGAGCTAGCTAGAAAAAGAATAGCGACATTTTCCCCCTACTTTCAGCGCAGTATGCATTATGTTGTCTCAAACTTTCATAAATTTTCTTGTTTTGATACCCTTTTTAAGGCGTGGCATTCCCTTATCGAATTAATTCATCAAGCCTTAGCTTGTTCAAGAAATAATTTCCAGGTTTTATCTTCTACCTTCTCAATTGGAGTCATCGGTGACTTTCAAGTCCCTCAAGTTTATCTTCTTAGGGAAATCTTATGTGCAATTTCCTTTTATTATGGGATCTGTGCCATCACCGGACTTGGAAATTGATCTTTTAGATAAATTCAATCCTGTTCTCCCAAGAATCCACTGTTAAGAACTCAAAGACACGTTCTATGAATTCCACTGCAGTTTATAATTCAGTATAATCCCAATTACTGACCCAATATCTCTGATTATGTTGGTTTGATTTGGTTGATATCTGAAAGCCACTAGGATAGCAAGCACTTTTCATAGGCTAAGAGCTTGAAGTTCTCCATGATCAAATTGGATTCACACCTACAGGAGCTATACAATTTGGCCTTTACTATCACTAGATGAAGATTTCCCCTGGATGGCCAAAAGTCAAAAACTAAGAAAAATATGCCCGGATTTTTACAGTATTGTTCATAAAAAGGCAATATGATTTATGAAGTATTGTAGTTGTCTGTTGGAATCACCAAGGGTAGAAACATTTATACTGATGAATTGGTAGATGTGCGTTGCGCTTAGCATTTTCTGGATTTCACGGTTCTCCAATAACCTTTCTATTTCTTCTAATCAGGATCCTACGAGTTTCCTTACAACTAAATATAGTAAGTTCAGATAGTTGTCTCGTGAGGCTTTACAATATTTACTCATAAGAGTTCGGTTCGATAACCAATGAGACATGTGGTAGCATCCCACTTTGGTTTTAATAATCTATTTCAGTCTTGTTGCATCACATTGATTATTTCTCTTGTTTTTTTTTTTGTTTGATTAGATTTCAAATGCGGCAGTAGATGAAGCTACCTACATAAACTTCAGACTAAAAAAGGGCAAGCGCATGGTTGCAAGAGAGAGCCACGAAGCATTAAATCTTCTGAATTTTTTACTTGTGTAACCTGAAGACTCTTTTAATTAAATTCCAGGAGCCAGATGCCTCTTCTTATTCCTCTTTTTTCTTCTCTTTTCTTTCTTTTTTTTTTTTGGCTTTTTGTTTTTGGATCGGTTTCAATGGCTTTGTGATATTCTTTCTGAATTCACAGGTTTCTTTTGCCAAATTGGCACTCTGTTTTCCCCCATGCCTGTTGAAGGAATCGATCTTCTTAAAGAAAATCTCCCAAATCATGCTCTGATTCAACTGAATGGACTGTGTAAAGTTGAACATTTTGTTCTATTAAATCATTTGCCCCCGTGAAAATAAATGTTCGGAAAAAAAAAATTCTAATGTTAGAATTTGGCAAGATCAATTCATTTTCGCTAACTATGAAAATAAATTAAGCTTTTAATTGGACCAGTGTTGCAATCTTACTTTGGTGCATTCACTTATCAATTTTAATGTAAAATACCTTAAAATTTTATAAGTTATGACATAAATATAGTTTTCTTTTTTAAAGTTAAAAATTAATATACAAGATAGATTATTGATAAATCCATCGAAGTGATAAAATTTATAGAAGTTGAATAATTATCATGAGTGTAATGCAGTTTATAGATATGTCACGTGATCTAAAATATCGCATTTCCAAAACTATTGGATTTAAAAAAAAATACTATGGAAATATATAATATTAATTAAAAAAAGTATTTGTATTATGGTAGATTAGAATAAGAAATTTCTCTAGGGTTTGGAAATGCATGTTAGCGTTGGTGTCACGTAGGAATAATTTCTGATAGTGAAAAAGCATCATATGCCATAAGCTTTCATTGAACTTGGATGATTTTTTTTAGTAGGAATGGGGGATCCGATACTATTTATAATGAAACCGATACATTTCCAATTGCTAATCAAACATACTCACATGTAAAATGTTACATGCATAGTAAATTATTAGGATATTAGCTATTCCTAATTTATATGAATATAGAATCTAATTTAAAATAAATATTGAATATTGAAATTATTCTATAATAGAACATAAGAATTAATATGACGAATAATATAATATAGAGATTGAAATTTTTGATCTATTTATCAAATAGATGTGTATCAATAATTAATATATTAATCTCAATTAGATAGTAAATTTTAGTTTCATTTGAACCTCTAAGACTATTTTAGTAGTATCCTTTTAAAAAGTGACTATATTAGTTCCTATTTAAATTTTTTTAACACAATAACACGAAATCCTTTAAGACAAAACTATTCCAATAAATTTATTGAATATAGGATCGTATTGAAATTAAATCCAAAATAAGAAAAAAATAAAATGAACAAAACGATCACTTTTTGTACATTAATGCCCAAAGGAATAAAAACTGAGAGTACATCAACCAAAATAATATTTGAACCAAAAAAAAAAAAAAAATCCTTTATTAGCCTACTTATCCAGTATTCTTCTGGAAACGGATTTCACTTGTCAGAAACAAAATCTCTATAGCCCACCTAGCCAGTATTCTGCTAGAAACAGTTTTTAGAAACAGCTCCTGAAATGAACATGCCATAGTCCATAGTCATAACCCAACCTTGAGAAGCAGGAAAGTCAAATTTCTAACACTACCAAATGCATTTCAAGTTACAAATGTTGATGTTAAATAGTATGGAGAGGGAATTAGTATAATCTCCTTGAGATCCAACAGAGTATTAGTAATATAAATGCCTTTACTATTACATCGTCCTCTTCGAGTCGAGGGAGAGGATGTCAAAAGGGTAAACGAGGAAAAAGAAAAAAAAGACATACAAAAATTAGATGGTTAGACAACCTAGAACACCAGAGAGATTTGATAATTACCTTACGATACTTTAGATACAGAACATAATGTGGTGGGTCAGTGCTGCCTGATGGTAAGTTCAGCTCTAAGATGGAGGACTCCATTTATAAAGTAGAGACTATCTTCGGCCATGAAAGAAGTCCAAGGTATTGCAAATAAGTTTCTATAGCCAACTGCCTTGCCTCCTGTGAACGTGTAGTTGCCCTTATATTTGCTTACGAACTCCTCGGTTGGCTTTGATCTTGCGGCAAATTCATAGTCAACTGCAAAAGAAACTGATCCTTTCTCCTGCATTCCCAAGAAAAGCCCGAAGCAATGGAACGAGCTCTGCTGGTCCATGTTGCAATGAGCTGAAAGGAAAAATCCTTGTCCGCCCAAGTGGAATGCCTGAGAATATACTCGCCCTGATGGAAACAAATTTGCACATTCTTCCCGCTTGAGGTCGAGGTACACCACACACTGCTGCCGAGGACGATCAAACTCAACTATCTTGACTGGACGATACTTGTAGGCTCTCTCGATAAAGCGGCGGTTTGAGGAAGCCGACTCATCTGCAGCTAGGATTCTCTGCCTGTGAGGAGCCTCTGCCTTGAAGAAAAGGGCCTCAAGCACAAGTTTGCAAGCAACATCATGGTCAAAGTCATTGCAGGTCAGAACTTTCTTAAGCTTACGACAAGTCATAAAGGGGAATCGAATATAACGTGCAAGTCGAGCCCCCAGCACTTCTCGCCTCTCCTCCAGCTTTGGGTATTGAGTTCTAGCCCACTTCAAGATGAAGTCGTATACTGCATCCTCTGATGCAACCTGTAGATCATCACTAGACAATATTGCCTCCACTCCTGCAAGAGGCAAAGCCATTACCTCTTCCTGGAACCTGGTAAATGCAAGCAGCCTAGTTGAGAAATAGCCTCCCTCCCAGAACAGACATGATAAACGATTATAGCAAACGATAGTGGAGGAAACAATTATATTTAAAGTTCACCATCAGAAACATAGTCTAAAAGTTGTCTCTTATCTAAATGTTCAACTCGCTGGTTCCCGGAAAACCAATCAAATAAACTTTTTCACCAAATTTCTTAACTTAACTAAATGTTTCAGTTCATGATATTTCGTCAAGATGCAATGCATGAATTTCCAACGTGCACTTCCAGAAATTCAATCCTGTATCTGTGCAAGTGTAGGGAGACACATAATTCACAATGCAAGATTGAGTGAGTCTGAGAAAATTTTCTTACAAAATTAAGACTAACTTCTTAGTGATGTGGAAGGTGGAATCACAAATCTCAAAGGAATATAAAAGATCCAAAAAAAGAGGGCATGCTCAAACTTCCAAACACAGGGATAAAGCAGAAATAATTGGAACAATGAGCTCTATTCATCAAACTTCGTTAAAACAAAAGCTGGAGATGAAGGTCCAACATCTACCACATACTATAAAGGAAACAATGGCCTTGAGTAATCCTTCAAATTGACATCCACCCATACCTCCCCCCCCCCACCCCACCACAAAAAGGGTTAAAAATGGGGGAAAAATAATGAAAAAGAAAAAGATTATGTTATAACTGAAGAGAAACAGAAAATTACTTGGTAATGTCCTTGTAGCGAACAGCAAGATACTGCTTTGCTGCATCAGTCAATGGTTGGACTGCTTCAGCCATTAAGACGCTGGATGGAAGCTCTAGATACAGCAATGCCGACTCAGGTGTCATTGGCAAATTTCTTAGAAGCCTGCTGCAGTACCTCATGCATGAAGCAACCTCAAATTTGTCGGCAGCCATAAGCACATCAAGCAAAGCTGAAGCGGTGCTAAAAGATAGGGTATTACTATACATAAAATTCAGCAACTCCATTAGGGCAGCTTCCTCTGATTGGTAGAAGGGGAAAAAATAAAAATTATAAACAGTGGGTTCTGTAAACGAACAGGAAATACAGACAGAGTAAGACAATGGAAGTTTTTGTGTACCCGAGGCGTTGATGCGTAAGGTCACATTCCGCTGTTCAGACTCTCTCATCCCATTAGAGAACAGCTAGACAGGGAATTATTTCTTAGATCAGAGAAAAGGACTTATAGAAGAGAGTTCCTACAAAAAATATAACGGTAGAAGAATCTATATATATTTATTCATATAAATATTATATATTTATATGTATATTTGCTTTTACCTTATAGAAAAAGGGACTTTTAGCAGCCAAAATTGGAGAGCTGATATGCAATGTTTTAACTTTAATAACAGTAGAACAATCCATCCCCCAGCTTGATTCATCGACATTTGCAGCTTCATCACCTGCAGTACATGAAAATTTCAAGACATATTGTTCTTGTAATCTAATAATTTCAAATAGAAAGTCAATTCCATGTGAATGATACTGACCATTTTGTTAAGAGTAAGTTACAAAATAAAAAAAGGCTCAATGAACACTTAATTTTACACATACACAAGGATTTAACCATGCAGAAGAAAAAAAATCAAGAAAACTCATTTAGATTTAGGTGACCTGAAATAACACGATAAAGTCTATAAGTTGGCTTCCTAATCTACATTGTTTATACCTGAATGCAACTCTTCAATCATTTGAGCAGGTTCATCATCTAGATTTTCACAAGGTATGGCATCATCCATGTCAGGTTGGCTTCCATTTAAAACTTGCTCCTCCGGGCATCCATTTAGATCAACGACTGCAAAGAAAGTTGATAATGAAGAAACAAAGTTTGAACAAGAAAAGACATTAAACATACAAGAAATATGCAGAAAAGGGCGTATACAACAATAACTGAAATTAAAATGGTTCAATTCAACAGTATCCACATCCAATTAAAGAAAATATATATATATATATTTTATATCTATGAGTGTCCGGGCAACTTACGCGCACCTCGACTAATTTCATGGGGCAACCGCTTGACCCTACAACATTTGGTGCTGGGAAACACATGAATTACTAATTTCTAAGGTATGTGGCCATCATGGGGTTTGAACCCATTCCCTCTTAATTAACTCTAGCCATTTGATGACTATGGATCAAAAACATGCTAAATAAAGAATTACTTGGACACAGTTCAGTTCTATCAAAACAACAGAAAGACCAACCAGAATAATTCCTATGAAAGTAAACCAATGATTTCATTTTCAGAAACTGCAAACAGACATATAAACTTACTGGACTCAGATTATTAGGTTCATTTTATCTGGCAATCATACGGAAAAAAAAAACGAAGTTACAATAACAAAGAAACTAAGGAAATGATTCTTTTCTTCTTTCTTCTTCTTCTTTTTTTTTTTTTTGATAAGAAACTTAAAAGATGTATTAATCACAAAAAATAACAGCCTATGGGCAAGGTGTAGAGAGAACCCCTTCCCCATGAAACTAAGTCATGAAAGCCTTCCAATTTTGAAGAACCATGCATAGGAGTCGTTACAAAAGAATTTGCTACAAGTATAGCAACACCTATTAGTGTAGCACCAACTAAGAAAATGATTCCTCTCCAACAAATGAACAAAAAAACCTCCCTTGCAGATGTACCATGTGTTTCAGTGGCAGCTGCTCTGTATTATGCATACCCGTCAAAATATAACTTTCAGGGTTACTCGGTTCTCATAGTCTCAAGAAAACAACATGAACAACTGTTCCCCATTACAAACCAATATGAACTACTATTCTGCATTTCTTATTTCACCTCAAACTGAAGCCCGCATCAATTTTTTGCAATAATGACACAACTTACTCCTGTAACTATCCTCTCGATGACCTTTCTTCCCCTATCAAAATAGAGACTTATGCCGTTTCCCAAACAATAAATAGAAAACTTCAACGTTTCAAAAAAAATCTCTTTCCTAAACACATTCAACCAAACAGACGCAATTTTTCGGCGAACAAACAAAATAGAAAGTCAAAAAATTCCAAGTAGAACGAAAAGTTACCGCTTTCCTTCTTGCAATCCTCTCTCCTTCTCTTCCGCCGAGCCCAATCAAGGATGCTAGTACATCCCACAGAATCAGGGCGGGACTCCGCCGGTTCACCCATAATCTCAATCCGTAGCAACCGATCGGAGAAATTACTGTCGTTAAAAGCGAATCCAAAATCCGCGTCGGAAGATGAAGCACAAGAGGCACGCGAATAATCCGAATCCATCCCGGCCGTCGGGTCAAACACATCCGTATTCAAATCTTTCATTCCCACAAGTCCCCACTGAACAAACAAAACCCTAAATCTCCAAAATCAAGCCGAAGCCGAAGAACCGGAAAACGAGACACAATTCCAATTCCCAATTCGAAGCCCTAAAAGGACCAAAAGCGACAGGATTCAGTTCATAGACCTGGACAAGGCAAACGATGAATATTTGCGAGAGGAGAGAGAGAGAGAGAAAATAGAGAGAGAGAGAAGCAGAACAACTAAAGCGGTAACTAGGCGCCTTTGTGGAGGAGTTAATCGTTTGTTAGCTGTTTGTTTGGTTATGAGAATAGAGGCGCCCCTAACAATTTCCCGCCCTAAAAGGAAGTTGGATTTATCAAAATCATGACCTGTCCCCAAACACCACTATCCAAAACTCCCGTTTCTTCGACTACTGCCTGCCCTTCTCTTTTCCTCTCCCTTCATTATTTATATTCGTTATTTTCATCTCATCTCTTCTCCAATTTCAGTTTTTTTTTTTTTTTGTTAAAATACTGGTTTGGATTATAATTTCAAATTCAAAATCTTCGTTTTTTTACTACACATAGGATGGAGGATCGAACTCACACCCTCTTGATTGGAGATATATATCAATTATTAATGAGTTATGCTCGTTTTGACACATCTGAATAAATACATTGAGTATGGTATCGTATTGAAATTGTGATTGAAACAAAAATGAAGTGATTAAGACGAAATCAAACAGGGACTAAAACGAATGTCTCGAAAATACATGAATCAAAGTAGACAAAGATTGAGAATAAACCAAAAGTAAACGGATCAAAATAACTTTTTTTTTATTTTTGTAAACAATGGTTTAGACGGGTCCAAACTCTTGAAGGCCCAACTTAAGTCGGGCTTGATTATGCATAGTCCTTAAAATAGCACTGTCTCTAATTTTTAAGTAAAAATTCTACGTGCAACATGTGAGGTGAGGATCAAACTCACAACCTCATGCTTAGGAGTATATGTCAATTATTGCTGAGCTATACTCACTTTGGCTTATTAATAATTAAAATTAAACTATATTATCTTTATTCACAAAATTATTAATCTTTTTTATATTAAGACATTTTATTAAAAAGTCAAAGTTTTTTTTTGAGATAATTAAAAAGTCAAAGTTAAAGTTATATTATATATATATATATAAACTTTTCATGTAAAGAAAATTTATTATATTGAAAAAAATAAATTTTGGAGTGATTGGTAAGAAATTATAATGAACTTGGAGCTAAATTTATAAAAAATAATTAAGATAATACACACAAACATTGTTATTTAATTTCATAAAGTAAAATTGTAATCACACCAACACAACCTTGATATATAAATTTCATGTCAACTTAAACCTATCGGGTAGATCTTGATCTTGAGTTATTTTCAATATTAGCAAAGTTTGAGAGTAATAAAATGAGAGAGAAATAAAAATAAAAGAAAAAATGTAGTTTTAGTGAAAATTTGTGAAAGAAAATACATATTTGTTAATTAATAGATAATGAAAAAGTTACCAAATCTTTTGAAATTTTAAAATTTTTAAAATTTATTAGTGAAAATCATTAAACTCTTCTTAAATTAAATAACAACTTTTTAAATTCATGTAATTGTAATTGCTATTGTTATAATTTTAAAATTATTTAATAATTATGATCGATAATTAAGAATATATAAATTATAAGCACATTTCATTAATTATATAACTATTTAAATGAATCATTAGTGTAATGTTATATTTTCATCTCCTAAAAAATTTAATATTTTCAAAACTAAAATAAAACTGTTTTGCAGTGTTTGAAATAGAGTTTCTAATAAAATTATATATATATATATATATATATATTTTGAATGAAATAAAATTATATATATAGTTTTATATAGACATATATTTTGAAATGGGTAACAAATTAAACCTAACTATAAGAGAAATAATTAAGGGTTGATTAAAATATAACTCACATGGATTAGATACATATTAAATTCTCAAAATTTGAATGTTTGATTCTCCCTCCATATTTGTGGAACTAAAAAAGTCATTTTTTTTTGGCAAATTACAAAAATCACCCTTGAAGTACGATGGTTGTTACAATTACACCCTTAAACTTTCAATTGTAAAAATTAAACCCTCAAAACTTTCAATAGTAAAAATTAAACCCCTAAACTTTCACATATGATAAAATTGCACCCTCTAATTCAAAAATTGTAAAATCTAAACCCTAAAATTTTGAAAATTTGTATCTATTTGACAATTGTAAAATTAAATTTTTTTTTTGTGTTCGTGGATATTCGATTTTGCAGACAAGCAGTAGTTTACAAATGGAAATATGCTCCATTATTCATGAACTTGTGAGGGATTTAACAGAACAGTGAACATTATTTTCCATTTCAATTTTCAACATCAGATCTTGAAAAGTATCAGATTTATTAATTACCTATGCGTATGAATCTATGCCCCAAAACTTGGTGGACCGTTTGGTATTTCCTGTCAATTCCGCCGATAGAATTATTCATGTCTTGTTTTGTAAGCTTAAACTTAAAAACTTTGAGCAATCTCTCGGATTTCGACGTCCCTAGGTGCAATTTGAGCAACACTCTTCCCATATTTCTCGACAAGTCTCGATGAAAAAGGCTTTATAAACATTGTCTGCAAAATCGGATATTGAAGAGCAAAAAAAACTTCATTGAATTCAAAATTAATGAAGATGAGAATATTTTTGATACATAATATGGACGAAATTATAAAAAAAATACCATTTTAAAAAAATTTAGTGTGTAATTTTAATTTGGAGGGTACAATTTTATCATATGTGAAAGTTTAGGGATTTAATTATTACTATTGAAAGTTTGAGGGTTTAATTTTTTCATTTATAAAAGTTCCACCATACTTGAGGGGTGGTTTTTACGATTTGTCTTTTATTTTTCTTTTTTTCTTTTTTTCTTTTTTAAGTACAAGGGAACATAAAAAAGGAAAAAAAAGAGAGAATACATATTGACGTCTAAAAAGGGAACAATTGCATACTAAATTACTCCTTATTTTCTTCCCAAAAAAAAAAAAAAAACTCCTTATTTTACAAATTACACTCATATTTAAAATTTTCATTTAACAGAACAACACTAGAATTTAACAAAAGAGCATAGTTTATAGACTTGAACATTGATCCCGAGTCGCTAAATTCGTCATTTTTTCTCCATAAACTCTCCTCACTACTCTATACAAATGTTTTTTTATACGTTGACGTAGATAATTGCTTTTAAAGAATTGATGGACCAAGATCTTCGTCTATCACCAAAATTTCCTGATTTATTGCACAAATATTTGTATTTTTTATTATGTGATTCAATATGTGACGATGATATTGCCACCTTCGAAGATGCGACGTCAAACTCCGTAGACGTTAGACCATATTTCAAAACATAAAATCTACAAAATAGGAAAATCATAAAGACATAGTTTGTCGTTACCCTTGCACAAAAAGAAAACTTCCCTTAGAGAGAAAACTTAACCAAAAAAAAAAAAAGAAGGTCAACAAACTATATTAACGGTGCAATTGTTCATTTCACATTAAAACTTCATCGACATTTCACATTTAACAAAATACAACACAAATAAACTTTTTACCATTGATGCAAACCATTTCCCTCTCGAATAAACCATCAACCCTAACTGCTACCTTAGCTCGATTGTTAAACATAAGAGTACTCTTCAAGATCTCCACCATGCATTAATCAACCATTAATATAATTGATATTATTCAATACTATATGAGAAAAAAAAGTTCGTTACAAAGTCGACTAGTTAAGACATCGATCAAAAGGTCGTGAATTTGAATCTACCATGGATCTGTACTAAAAAAAGAAAAAAAAGTGACAGTTTTAAAATTAGAAAAATGGATGTGAAGAAAATAAGGGGAGGGGAGCTCCCTTCAATCCAACCAAGGAAAGGAGAAGGCAAGAGGAGCTCCGAGCGCATGCAATCCTTTGGAAAGGTGCGAAAAGCAATGGCACCCCACAGGCCTGCATGAACTCGCAGCACTTCATTTCACCTTCTTCCCCACCTCTCTTTGAATCAAAGGGAGCTCCACCGCCGCCTCCTCCGACGTCTCCTCCGCCGCCGGTGGAGACTACGGATGGGGAGTACTCACACTCACAGAAACACCCAATTTATAGAGAGGCTGAGGCCTGAAGAAAAGGGAAGAATCCTTTTTGAAAAAGGTGGTATTAATGGAGAGGCAGACCCAAATCTGAGATATGGATCTCCTCTTTATGTGAGAGAAAGAGAGACAGAAACAGAGAGAGAGAGACAGAGGGATCTTGGATCTGTGTTTAAGGAAATTACAGAGTCAATGGTGGGACAGAGCATCATATTTACAAATTTCCTTATCTGGAGACAGGTCTTTGTTTGCAACGGTTAGATTTTGGAAGAAACAGCTAGTTTTGATCAAGCAGTATTCTTTGTTTCCACTAAGAAACAGATTTCAAACGTAATAATTATAGAGAGTTGAAAAAATGAACACTGTTTTCCCTTGTTTTTTGTTCACAGTTCCCACTGCCCCTTGATTCGTTTCCCTTGTAAATAAAAAACAAAAAAAAGAAAAAGGGCTCTTTCTGAATTTTTCAATCACATTTCATCCATTCATTTGGTTTGCACCCTGTGTCCTTAATACACTTGCTTATAGAATGAGTACAAAAGAAAAAAAGCAAGGCGTTCAACAGAGCTACTGTAAGGTAAAAAGGAAAGCCTCAGGCAAACAACACAACAACAGTAAAACCTGAACCATTCTCACAATCTTCCTCAGCTCCATATTCCCAATTTCTCTGTCTCTGCTAACGATCTCCACTACTACCTGACCCTCTCAATGCCTTCCTATACATAAATCATGATGTGGGCAAGGAACAAACATGACTCTTTTTGTTGATTTCTCCCCACTGGATTGACTTTAATTGGATCAAAACTCAAAATTCCTGTCAAACAAAGCACATCTAAGATCAGATGTTGATTTCCAAAGCCAGTTTCACTAGAAACAGGTGAATGTGGCTTGCCAGTTTCTTTAATAACATTCCTGATGATGACTGTCTTACCAGATTTTATTTGATTCTCTCGCTAGAAATACTTTGCTGAGAAAATCTTGGAAGCGAGAAGAATATACTTTTGGATTCACGGCTGAGATCGACTTTGAATCATACTGTATTGATTTGTAAGCATGCTCGAGGCGCTTTATCACATTGTAGTTCTGGAAAATGTCTATTACTCCAAAGTATAGTGAAACGTTGTAGCACTCTGGAACCCTGACCCTGCTTGGTGAAGAAACAATCCCCATCTCGTTCCTTGGCGTCCTGACTGCGCTTGCAGGAAGTTTTGCACCAAACCTGATGATTCCAAGTGTTCAACAGTTTTTAAATACAAATGATGTTTCTGTAGTAGATTAATATGTTTTCAACACCATAACTTGTAAATTCTTCCTCTTTGTGTTCATGATCGCCAAATGAATGAAGATCAAGAATTCAAGATCACATAATAGATGAATAAAAACAAAGCGGGTTTCTCCACTTAAAACAAATCAGAAGTGTCAAGATTGATGGTTGATACCTGCCATTATGTTTAAGAATGTCAGCAACAGTCAAGTCTGCATTGTCACGTCCCGGAGAGGTCTTTGTTCCAGAAGAAGAATTTCTCCTGTCTAATAATCCTGAATTGAACGATAAAAAGTTACGTTTGGTAGAAAATTAATTTACTCAGCATAAATGCCAAACAAAATACGATTTAGCATAATTCAGACTGCCTTAAAAAAGTAAGTGTATTTACTACCATCAATGTATATTTAATAACCAAGAGTTATTTCTGATGTAAATGTCACAAAGAAAGAGTAAAAAAATAGTCTAAAATATCCTTTTCTGAGTATGTAGCGTCACAATTATACTTGTGGGAACTCAAACCTTCAACCTATGACGAAGGTTTCTAAAGCCTTAGTTGTTGAATTATGTTAGGTTGGTTAAAGAAGTCTAGATATGAAGAAACAGCTGAAAATAAAACCACTCAAAAGATTCCTTACAAAGACGAATAAAATTAATCGTGATATTAATGTTTGATGCTTTGAAAACATGTGACACTTTACCTATTAACAAATTGGTGCATCCCAATGAAATATCCTACCACAGACTGTATCAGACACATTTTATACAGTATTGAAAATCACTGTAGGCAGAGCAAAAATATATTCATATAAAGTTATTTTGCACAATGTGAAATTATACTACTCATTACAGTAGTTTAAACTTTAAACCTTATAATCCTTGTCAACGCGAGCATATCTCAACTAATTAAATCATATATCCTTGACCAAGGTTCGAATCCTCACATGTTTTTGAACTCACCCAAAAAAAGAAAAAAAAACCCTCGTAATCCTCTGGTAGATTTCTTCAGCTAAATTTTCTAAGGTGGTTTGGAAAGGTAATCATTTTGAAAAGATGTGAACCTCTTCTCATGGTCCTTGGATCATAGAGGCATCAACACTAATAACAAGATTTAAAGAAAACATCCAACAGTTATGAATTCCACCTCGGTCTTTCCTCGGTTGGTTTTCTTAGCATGAAGCAACCGACCATCTTGTTTTATTCTATCTGCTTTTTCCCTCAAAGTTGGAGTCCAAAACTAGAGTTATTCAAATGTAATTGGGGCTACTTTCTTTGGAAATTTGGTTAAAAAGGAATAGGAAAGTTATTTAAGTTGGTTGATAGGAATATTAACCTCTTCCTGAAGTAAGCAAGCCAAAGCTTTTATTAGTATTATTCTTCATTTATCAATGCCAATTAGGAAGCTTTTTCTATAATCTATAATCTCTCTTGGAATAAGTTAGGGAGGATGCCTAATATTCCCCTCTTCCTTCTCTTCTGTACTTATATATAATTTGAAGCAACAAAGAACAAAAGAGTAAAAGGTGATGTTCCTTATGAGTTCTTTTTTCTCGTCTTATCTTTATTTAAGCATCCCATGACCAACTTGCCTCCATAAGGTTATGTCATTCTTTCCTTCCTCTACTTTCTGCATAGCAGTCTGCACTATCATTGTTTATGCATCAAAATGAATGCATTCAAACATAACAAATAAGAAGAGAAACCACCTTGACGCGAGGAGGCTTCTATATGTACACCGAGCAAAAGACTATAGTCCATGATGCCCTCAGCTTCCAAAAACTCGCAATCGCACTTGAGTTGCCTAAAGTAGAAAAGATGAGCAAGAACATCCGTAAAACTACACCTCAGAGAGAGGGTTGAAAGTGAAGAGAAGATAGCCATTACAAATGGGACGCTTCTCCTTTAGAATGAATTTTATGAATACGAGACATCATCCTTGCATTAGAGAAGTGGACTTACGACAATATCTTGTTGCGGAGCGATGGATCCAGGTAAAAGTAGAAATCAAGATCTATATCCTTATATATTATCTCCTCGTGAACTATTACTTTGTTGAAATTTCGACCTCTTGATGAGCCTTTGAGATCATATCGCCGATGCAAGTGCAAATCTGATTGCAACACATTCGACATGACAACAAAATATACCTGTAATAACAAAAAACCATTACTTAATCACAAAACTCATGTAAAAAGGAGTAATTGAAGCCATGTTCTTGATTTTCATATTACTTGGATTAATTTTTCAGGAAGTATCACATTATGCTTCAGTTCAAATAAAGAATTGGACTTTTGACATGGGGTATACTGAAAAATATACACACAATCTCTACAATCTATGAATTACGCCCTTCCAGATCAGCTACATTGAAATTAGCAAAAGTAATTCTAATAGAGGTCATATAGCATAGGATTTTTACCTTAATACCTCCGATTGGTCTCACCACATGAAGTCCATATAATGTGGTTAACAATGAGACCCCATGCTTTTTTAGATGTCGATAGTATTTTGGAAGCATATCTCTGAGAACCTGAGATCACATATTGAGATAAAGTAAGTGTTAAGGGCAAAAACAACTTTTTCAGGTATAAATTTCTCCTAGAAAATAGAAAAGAGCCGAAAGATTGGACAGCTTGAATTATCTTAATCTGTAAAGCAAACACTCATTTTCAGGTATAACCATGAGAGAGACTCACAACCAAAATAATTTGGAACAAGTATAATGAGAAGACCGGATGATGATATCATTACCTTGACTTCAGATTTTCGCAACGTTTTTATCACAAATCGGTCGTCATTTGACAGAAATACCACGCTGCCAATTTTTCCAGGCGAAGAAACCTCTCTTAGGGTTTCATCACCACATATCGACAACATATAGTCAGCATATTCTATCTTCTCTAGCTCTAGTATGTTTCTGAAAGAACAAAATGAAAAACAAAGGAGATTAGAAAAACTGTCAGACTTTCAGCTTCATCTAGCTTCAAGATTAGTGGTTTTCATTAAAATTTAATACTTGAAGAGAACTCAGGGTAGATTCAGAAGTTTCGGAGAGAAAAAAAGGTCTGCGTTCACATAGATAATGAGAAACTCTCTGTTAAACTGCCAACAAATATATGGATCTTCTGGGTTTAGTTTATTGTTTAGACAAGAGAAACTTTGATTAGTTGGAAGTGTGTTTTCAGTGAAGCTATTGATATCATCCCCCTTTCCAAAAAAATTACTTTAAAACAAAAACCAGTTTTCTAATAATTCATTTTTCTTTTTCCTCTTTTTCAAAGAAAACTGCTGAGATTTTGAGAGGCTGGGAAACCTGAAAACTGCAGGACAATAATCCTTCCACTCGAAGTCAGTATATAAGCCTTGAGAAACATGTATATGATTCTTCTTGGTATATTGAATCCAATTATTTTTTGTGGTTTTGAAGTCCTGTGGTGAGAGTTCCCCTCTCCCCATTGCCATGAACTACCCTGCAACACAGAGAGCTTATTCAAATTCAAACTAACTTGGATATGATTATCTAACCACTTGACCAAGCAGCTTTGCAAGTTAAACAATGGAATTCAATGGTGGTGCCCAGAAATTTTCACAGGGAGAAGCGAAGTCTTATCTTCTATATTTCTGTAACAATATATACTCTTTCAATTTATAAAATTTAAGGGGTAAACTAGAGAAAATGTCTTAAAATCTTAATTTGTATATATAAACTTTTTAATCTAAGATAAATTAAGGGTATCTCATAAAATATAGATATCCTGGCAGTTAAATTCGGAATCAAGCACATGTTATCTCATAAAATATGCCATCTGAATAGATCCAAACCTGATAATGTCCAAAGTCCCCTTCACTGATCCAGAAATGGTTGAATTTCCAGGTTGATTCCAACTAGAATCAGCCAAAAAAATGAAGTAAGTTGTCAGAGTTAAAGACAAATCCTCTGCAATCCAGTATCTTCATAAGGGCCATACTGGATATCAAGTTAAATTTCTATACACACATATAGGATAAAAATGAGAAGTGATTCTAGCAACCTCCATATTCACATAGAACCAGTTCATTTTTAATACATCTATGCCATGCCATTGACTTGTTCATACAACGCCAGACGGGATCACAAGTTAATAATTTTGCATTCTCCCATGCCATCCATCTCAATTTAGTTCTTTGTCCTTCATGATATATTTGCAGGTACTTCTGGCCTAAAAAAACCTTACTCTGATTTATCTCCACTATTTCATTGTCCACTGGTTTATAATTACTTTAGAAAAATATCTTATCAAATATCATGAATTCTGGGTCATCTATTGGAAAATCAATGGAGAGGATGCGATGGCGAGGCTATTTTTTCTAAAAATGTGGGCCACCATAGCCAGAAAAGCTGTGAGCAGGGTCTTCATCGCTGCACAAAACTGCTGTGGTTGTACTCAAATGGTACAGATACAGGACCCAGAGACAAAATTACCAACAGAAGTAAAAAAAATCGTCCAGTTTCATTAGGGTCTAAGAAACCCAGATTATCCCAAACAACAAGGAAGGTGAAAGATACATTTTCATAATCATATAGAAAAAGAAAATCTAAATTGATCCCCCAACATTTATCAACCAGACCCCCTCGCAAAAATCAGCCAATTCAATGAGCAATGAATAAAGAAAAAGAGAGGAAGACAAAAAGGAAAAGAGGGCACAAATTATTTCCAGAGACAGAATGATAAAAGGAGGAGCAATGATTCGAGACATTACCTTTGTCAGAAGAATCGGTTGTTGCTGGGGGGGAGAGAGAGAGAGATCAGGCGGCCATGGGAGAGATCGAAGAAGAAAAGGGAGGTGGGGTTTTTTTTTTCGATTTTTGGGCTTTTTGTTGAAGAAATGGTTAGATTTGGGGATGTGGGGGATCGAAGGGTGTGTCAGAAATGGAGGTTAGAGGCGATTGAATTGCCGGGGAAATTCAGTTTTTGGCGCCACATTTAGTTGTGGTGTATTGTAACAAACTTGCTATTTTTAGGAAGGGGTACACAAAATCAAATCTCCATTGGGGAGCTTCCAAAAGAAGGATCAAGGAACTACCGACGATGATTATTCACTTTCAAAAATTCGATCAAAACGTGGAGCTCTCAATTTTATGAAAAAGATGGATAAAATATCCATGTTGATTAATATTTCTGAAAAAATTATAAAAATAAAAAAATTTGTAAAAATTATGAATGAATATGTGTCTCACTGTTTCTAAATAATTTTAAAATTATTAATATTAATATTATATCTATATTAGTAGTATTTTGTTGATATTTCTTATTTTTTGTTGATTTTTTTTAATCTCTAATGTCGATATCAAATCCATAGACATATGGAAACGTCAACGTATGACGGAAATTTAATATCCTGCCTAAAACAAAGCACACTTTTTTCTTTTCTAATGTACAAGTCTTAATGTGAAGTTTGAGTTTTATTTCATTTTAATCCTAATTTTTTAATTTTCAAAATGTTTGTTTGATACATACTCAAAAATAGATGTTTTAACAAATACATGCTGGTGTTTAAATATTCATACTCAAAGGCAATTTAAACATAATTCAGCTGGAAAAGACATACATCATCTACCACTCGAAAAAATTCGAATCTTTACTTCTACGTGTTGTTGAGCTACAAAAAAATTATATACATATACACACCCAAAACTAGCCAGTAAAAAATAATTGCATAAGTTACAGAGCTAAAATTGACAATTTTCAGCATGAAATTTAAACTTCTTTTTTTTTTCATTCTAATTTAATCTCTCTTTCAAGATTCTATCGATTGGTCTTCGAATCTTGAAAGAGTTAATTTTGATACCTAGAGTTTAGAAAATAAAATAAAATCATTTTAGTCGTTAAAGTGTATATTTTAGTTAATAAATTTTAAAATAATAATAATCTTGATATTTGTCTATTTACTTCTTTTTTCTTATCAACAGGCCGATATAGCTTTTAGTAAGTGCATTAACTTATCTACTAAAAATTGTATTAGAGTTACATAAGTTAGACGAGTATTAAATGAGTGAATATTAGATAGTAAAATAGTAGCAATTACCAGAATAATGATAATTTTTTTTAAGTTTGAAAACTAAAATATATTATTTTGGAAGTTCATGTGAATAAAATGGTTTTTTTTTTCTTTAAGTTGATAAAATTAATATTTTAAAAATTTATGAACTCAAATGGAAAATATCAAAACTTCATAGCCAGACTAAAAGAAAAAAAAAATTAGGTTCTGAATTTTGCGTTTCTAACAAAAATGGCGAATTGGAAGAAACAAAGTATCACACGACCAAATTTAAACGAAAAAGATGATAAAAGAAAAACAATATTATGCCATTGCAAAAAAGAAACAAAAACCTTAAATCAGAAAAGTTTTATGCCATTGCAAAGAAAAATTCCCGTTATTTATTTATTTACTTTATATTAGTACTTAACATGAACCTTCTTTAAACTTAAATTTAAAATTTGTGGTAAAATTAATCTCTCTCCAGATCAAATGGAATAGCTTTAAAGTCCCTAAACCTAATGCGAGTTTTTCTATTTTTATTTGCTCCCCGAACTTCCGCCTTCATTTTGTCGTGCTACTGTATAACGTGCTCCTTCAAAAGCACAAACTAAAATAAGGGGTAAAAATTGATTGGTAGCCAAAAGATCGTTATCAAGTTCAAGGACGCAAAGTATCTAACCAAACAATAAATCATATAAAATTCAACTAATAAAAATAAAAAACAATTAAGAGAAATACAAATATCCAAATCTTGCCACAGATGGAATGGATTAAGAAAAAGGAAACAAACAAACTCAACATCAAAATTTTGGAAGGCTAAGAGTGGGACTCACTCCCATTCCATCACAAGAAAAACAGATACAATAATAGAGATTTTCCATTAAAAAAAAATCTTATACTCACATTCATAGTTTCTCTTAACTATATAGTTCATCCGGAGCTAGATCTGGCTAAGTACAGGTTATCAAGGATGATTCCTGTATAATTCTCTTTGTTTTGGGAGTGGTTTCTATTTCTCAATTAAAAAGAAAATAATCACCCGCTAAAAGGACATTATTTAAGCAAGTGACTCTGGAATAGGATTGTCAGCCAAACAGGTTCTTTTTTACACCATTCATCCATTTTCAATGCCAAATTGGTACAAATTCTTCTTTCTGCTGCCCTTTTTTAAGCCACAATCATCCCTCTCCATCAGTAGCCTTTTAAACAGCCGATATCAAATAACTATTGAACTCAAAAGCTTAGAATTAAAAAATGTCATTCCCCGGGTGGGTACAGCATATGGCAGAGAGAGAGATTAGAAAACAACCTAGACATGGCAAGAATTAAAATCTATCTCAACATCAGGAGTTCAATCAGATAGATGTACACTACTAGTAGATAGATGCTCAAACTCAAAGCTTTTAACAGAGAATGATTCATTGAAGTGAAGAACAAAAAACATGAAGAAGTTCCATAAATGGCAGCAACTGCAGAGAGGAATCACCAAATTTGTAACTGTTTAAACTTGAGTGAGTGGTATTTTCCTATGTAAAGAATTCTATTCTTCTCATAATTCATGAATATGCATATTCCATGCAGCTTTATATCAGCAGTTACATGTATATACTTCTTCCTTGGAAATATTGTAGATTCTTCAGGGCAACAGAAAAAGAAGCAAATAGGAACAAAATAAACCAAAGTTTCAGACAACTTTGTTAATAACACCACAATTCTGCACGGTGAGAAGCGGAATCAGGGATTGATCTCAAGCCTAGGTTCGAAGCAGAAGCCGGTGAAGAGCTGAAGCGGGAATCTCTTCGTCACCGGGCACTTCTGCGACCATCTCCACTGTTTTAGGTTCATGTCGAAAATCAGTAGAGCTGGAGCTCCATAGCTCTGGATGTAAATAAGGTCATCGGTGCCACAGCTAGCGAAAACATCATCGAACTCCCCGAATCCCTGGAAGAACTTATGGGGCATACGTGCTATTTCTCGCCACTCCTTCCCACAAAGAATCCAAATGCCAATCCCCTTGATAATGTCTGGCCTATCCTGTTTGCCAATCCCTCCAACCATTACCAGCTTCTGCTTAAGGTTCATCAATCGACCGCACGTGAGAGAACACGGAGCAGGAATGAAGGATTTTATCAACATACCATGAGACGAATGGTTAGAGATATTGTAAGTAACAAGACCGTGTCGATTATCGGGCGCCCCACCCCCAGTTGAGTAGATCAAGAAGTAAAGAACTCCATCACAAATCACACTCTCATCGCCACCTCTCCACCCTGACAAAACTTCAGTCAAAGAGGTAGCCCACATCATTGTTTCCGAATCATAAATATGAATAGATATATCCCACTGAAAGAAGTTTCCAGGGACTTGCTTGGATTTCACAACTGAGATGGTATAGTTGTGTGAAACCCTGTTTGCAGAGATTGCAAGTGCACTATAATCAGAGAACTTCGATCCCGAGGGCTCCGATAATTTCATCGAGCATTTGGTTATAGGGTTGCAGACATGTAACTCACTTCGACTGTCATTGTCCATGAAGCAAACCAAGCCACATGATGAGGCAATAAACCAATTCGACTTGTCGATGCAGGGGAGATCGATTGCATACCACTTCCTAAGAACGGGATCATAGGCATAACCAATAGGTTCATCCGAGCTGGTAAACATGAAATACCAAGGTTTCTGTGATAGGATGTGCGAGAAATTCCACAAAAACCTCCTCGAACTAACAATATCATGCCATCTTTTGCACACAGAACCAGCCCTGAAAATGCTCGCAATCGGTAGATACGACAGGATACGTTCCAGCAAATCATCAGGTAGGATCGACTCCACAGAAACCGCTACAGCATCTTTGCCTCCCTCAATTACAAAATCTGAGAAAGAATCAAACTCTTCAATCTCTCTTGACATGTCATTGAGGCAATGCTTGATCCATGATGTTTCTCCCTCCATAACAAAGATGGTTCAAATTCAAAATTTGAAGAACTGAGCACAGGAGTCAAATTATAAGAAGATGTTGCAGGAATGAACTGATCCGATTCTTCTGAATTGAAACAAGCATACGTTATAAAACACATCCTTCCAATACAAAACGTGAAGAAAAAAAGACATATCTCAATTCAATACAAACGAAAAAATAAGGGAGGCCAGTAATTAAAAGATAGAGACTGCTAAATAACATTGCTAACCATTACAGAAACAAAAACATAAATAAAATGCCGCAACCTTGAGTGTAATAGCTGCCAGTACATCCCCCTAAATCGTAACTTGTGTGGGAAAATTACAGACAATTTTAGACTACTTTAATGAAGAAATGATCCTTTCCAGACAACTAGAGACCATAGACAAGAAACCGGGTGCTTTAAAAACCACACAAAAAGGAAAAAGTGGATAAAACCTGAACCAAAACAAACGACATTATGCACAAACCCACAGGAGAGCATGGCAGACAGAGGAGCAGACAGCAACAAAAAGAGAGACACTGTTCATGAGTACTATATTCTTTCAGAAAGGAAATATGTATAAGCATTTAAGCATATCTCAGAACCCAAAATCCAAAGAGGGAAAATAACTGCCGCAACAGCCTTAAGAAATGCAAAATCTCCTAATCACCACTGCAAAAGGGTAAGAGTAAGAAGTAAGAACAATGGGAAATTAATTCAAAAGGAAGCTTTCCAAAAGAAGTTCCAGTCCACATTAACTCAACGTAAATTCAAATCTTCTCCAAAGGGAAAGGGGAAAATGGGGGGGGGGGGGGGGGGGGGGGGAAAGAGAGAGAGAACGCATCTCACAGTTTCTGAAGCTCAACCCCAGGAGAGAATTGCAAATTTAAACAAAAACAAATGGTGAGTCAAGAGTGAAACAGACAAGAGCTAAACGATCATCACAAGAAAGCAACACACCCATCAGCAAAAAATGAGAAAATACAGAGATTATAAACCGAACCCAGATCAAGAAAAAAGGCAAAAAAAACAATCAGAAAAGAGAAAATTAGGCCCTGATGCCAACACCCATCACGAACAAACCTTGAAAAACGGGTCCTCGGCGGTCACCGGAGAATGGGTAACGCTGGATTCGATGGAGAAACCTCAGATTCAAGTCTAATGGTGAAAAAGAAGGAAACAAACGAGAAACAGAGCAACCCCCACTTTCATTCAAGCGTTAAATAACATAGAGAAAAAGTGGAAAATGGTTTTTGTGAACAAAAATTTCTCTAAAATGGGAGGAAATAATACGATGGGTCGCTCGATTTGGCAGCCAACCATCAGTGAACAAGCATCGTAGAGAGAGAAAGGAGGTGAAAACCGAGAGAGAGAGAGAGTGAGGGTGTCCTGTATAGGTTTTCCTTCATTTTTATTTTTGTTTCCTTTTTCCCCCTTTCGGTTTCTTTTTAGATATAAGAAAAACGACAGACGGGGAGAGGAATGGGAAGGCGGTTTTTCTTTTAGCGGCTTTACAGAGAGAGAGAGGCGCGTGGGAGCGCGTGGGTTTGTCTCTGATACTGGGTAGCGTGGCGATAGAGCCACAGAAGGGGGCCTTGTGTTTCAGTCCAGAGCTGTTTTCCAAGCAATCGATGGATTTTAACGAGGGATTTCTTTTGATTATAGAAAAAATAATCATTTATTTATTATTATTAGTTTTTTTACATTTAAGAATTCTTGTCACATTCTTAAATGGCCAAACAAAAAAAAGGATATATATATCCACATTGCTTTCTTACGAGGCTTGTCATCACTTCCTATTTAACCAAATTTTCTCTCTCTCAATCTTTGGTATAAAATTAAGAAATAATAATAATAATAATAATAATGTTATTTAAATTCAATGTGACTGTAACTCAATAATATTTGACATGTACTCTTTCTTTCTAAAAAGTTTGATCTCTCGTATTTTTAAATTGTTATATTAAAAAATTATTATTTACATGAGCATTAAACTATTGGTTGGAGACATGTGTCAATTATCTAAATCAAATATAATTTTAAATCAATGAAATCTCCACACAAAATTCTAAATTTTTTCTTCCAAAAGTTCAGTGGTAATCGACATATATTTCCGATTGTGAATTCGATATCCTAACCCCATATGTTGTACTAAATTTTTGTTTAAAATTTGTTCTATTTCAGTGTTGGTTCAGAACCTCAATTTAAGGAAAAATAAAAAAGAAAACTCATATCTTAAAAAATATTAGAGTGGGATGGTAAGATTATTAAAAGATATTATGAGATGAAGAGTTATTCCATAATATTAATTTGTGTAAATTGATTGGGACAAGGGACAAATGTTTTAAAGAAAAAAGTATATAAAAGAAGATTATTTGACAATGAAATAAATTGTATTTATTGGGATATATACTTTGGCAACTAAAAGAGGCAACTCCAAGCATCATGTTCTTTAGAATAAAACCTTGCCCTTTCCTTTTTGCTATTCTTTTAACAACAAATGAAAGCTTCATTAAATTCTTCTAGAATAACTCTAACTTGAACAACCCCATTATTACATTTAATTGAATGGACTTTAGGTTTGGTTGGAAATATACATTATGATTAAAATTAATACATGAGTTATTATATTATCATGGTAGTATTAGGAATTTTATCTTTTTAGTATTAGGAATTGTATGGTAAAGTCATTAATGTTTGTAACGAGTAAAATAAAGTATAAACATGTGGCACTCTCGTGTGAGACAAAAATGAGCTCGGGCCACTAAAGAAGCAATATGTCTTGATCACTAAACTATGCTTATGTTAGCGGTTGGACAATTAACTTACTCAAACTAGAAAAAAAAATCCAAAATAGCATGTATATAAAGTATTTCCGATACTAATGGAATGGAATTGGTAGATAATTCAAAACACCAATCACCGTGAATTGGTCAAGCCATCATTACAAGGAGTGAAAAGAAAAAAATAATAATAAAGATATTTAGAAAGTAATTGCACTGAACATATAGCTCAGCTAGTAATTAGTAATTAGCATATACTCCTCGAAGTCAAAAGTTTGATTTTCCATATCCCCAAATTACTGTACTAAAAATAATAATAATAAAAAATAACTCTAACTTTTCCTTCCTTCTTTTTTTTCTTATTTGACTAGGGGGGAGTTTTTATTTCTTTTATTATTATTGTTATTATTATTTATGAATGGAGGAATGAACCATCGATATTAGAAATAATAATATGTGTCGTATCCGCTTGAGTTGTGTTCACGAGAGATAATTATTTTGTATGGTTAAACTTTTAGCTCAATTTCTTAGTACTAAGTGATTGAAACATATATTTCGATTAGCATAAATTATAAATTTCTTTTTTTGGAATTTATAGTTCTTAAATTTTCAAAGGGGTATATTTTAAAGGTTAACGAATCGAATCTGTAATTTAATTTACGTTGGCAAAACCAGGATCAGAATGGATCAGAAGCTTGGGCTTACTACGAGGCCTCCTCGTTTTGAGACATTATGGCTTTGGGGTCGACCCCGGTAACACCGTACGCGCCTGTTGAAGATTGGCTCCTAGCTGAATCGCCCAGCGAACAAATCGCCTCCTTGCTATCTTCAAAAAAAAAAAAGCGGACCCGCGCGAATCGCACCAAGAACTCGGCCATGACAAATGTTTCCGGGCGAATGACGTTGGACGGAGAGTTTCGAGTTTCCCGACAGGTCGATGTACAACCGACAGGTGAATGCTTGGAGGGCCCTGAATTTGAGCCCGATTCCAAGCGAGCGAAATTGGATGACGGAAAAGTGACCGACCAGGGCCCTATTAATGAATGAAAGAAAGGGTTTATGGACGGGCACTTCCGCACTAGGAGATCTTCGTCTTATATCGTCGGCCTCCCAGAACGAGATGATAAAGAGAGAGCTTCGTCTATCGATGAACAGCAGATTGACGGGAATTCATTGATAGTGACTTTGCCAGGTTCTAGGGGTTCCCCTCTTCTTTTTTGTCGATTTAATTTATTTTTCCATCCACCCCAAAAGCAAGGCAAAAGGGTAATGAATTAATTATTAAATGGGTGTTTTTTTTTTTGGCCTATCGAAATAAAAAAATTACGAAATCTTGTGGTTAGGTGTCATAATCTCCACACGTAAGATGTTTCGAATGTTTGTTTGGATATTTATTTATTTATTTATTTATTAAGTGGCTTAGTAGTTGAGTGGACACGAACTTCTCAACTCAAATCTATATTTTTCATTAAAACCCATCACCTTAGTTAAATTTAATTTCCATCGTGATTATCATTTAACCACTTAAATTTTTTTTTAATTTCATTTAAAATACCTAGAAATATAAAATTACCAAAAAGTGATTGGAGTGATTCCCAAATCCATCGCTTTTTTGAAAAATCAATTTTAATGTGTCTTAAAAAAAATTATAAATCAATTAGGTTATTGCAAAAGTGATTTTTATTTACTACTAAACATATTAAATTTGAAAAATAAAATACACTTTTGACCCATCAAAATTACTCAAAAAGTCCATTCAATCAGATTAGGAACGAAATAACGGGGATGAATAAAAAATTATTTTTGTATTTCAAGTCCATTAGAAAGAAAGTACATTCGAAATCATATTAAAAAATTATAGAAATGATACCAGAGGTTAAAAAAAATCTAAAGTTTGACTATATCAGTTGTGAGTAATTTACGAAATAACACATCAACTTTAAATTTTTAAAAGGGTATATACACAATACTTTGGGTTTATGTGAGCGAAAATCATCTCATCCAAATTTCAAATGCGAATAAGAGATTAAGAAAAATATATCTCTCCATCTCAAAAGCCTGTTATATGTTCCTTCTCGAATTTTCAAATTGAAAAGTTAGCTGAAAAAAGGTCCAGCTATTAACAAGAAATTTGAATACGGGTGTATTCAACCATGCCATATAGAGTAAAAACAATCATTTTGATGTCTAAAAAATTGAGAAAGAGCGAGCATCTTAGCAAAGTTTATATCCTATTTTAGTCCCATGATAACCTAAAATTTTTAATATTTTTTTAATCCAACACTCTATTTTGCCACTAATTTTTTCCCCTAAGTTCAGGTTAGCATTTTGCCATTAATTTTGTTCTTTCATAATTTGAGGATTAATTTATGTCATACTTTATTAAAAATGTTATAAGTTATCAAAAAAACACCAACAACGACGAGGATTAAAATAGTTTTTAATACTAGATTCAAAGAAAAAATAATTATACTACTCGTTACTTGATTAATTTTCATTTTTCGAACCGTGTAAACATATTATGTTTGAAGAATATAATAATTAGGTCATAAGGTCTTAGCTACAAAATATTCTTAGAGATATGCTGTCTCTAAGATGGCCTAAATAAGAACAAGAAATATAATACAAACAAAATGAAATATTGATCCTCTTTTCAACATGCATTAAAAAAATGTATAATTGACAATAAGAACCAAAAAGAGCTACTCCAATAAAAATGATTTTTTTTTTTTTAAATTATCATTTAAAATTTCCAATGAGCCTTTTTGGGCACTTAGGAGAGAGAAAATGGGTGATAAAGCAAATGAAAGATGAAGGAGAAATTTTGAACAGGGCTTTTTTTGACCCTCTTGAATTATGAATATTATTAGCAAATTTCAAGGGATTTTTGGTTAGTGGGTGAAGCACTTTGGAGTTGGAGAAGTGTCTTTCCAGCCAAGCATATTTAAAAGTTAAAACTAATCTCTCACTTCCAATTTATTTATTGGTCATTCTAAAATCTGTACGGAATTTTGCCTCTCTCTTTTGGTTTGATGAGTCAAAGCTTTTGTGATCAACATTAAATCTGTTGATGGTGAACTCTGACCACTCCAAGAGTATCAATGGAGTTTGGAGTGGTGTAAGAGAAAAAGTTGGAGGTATGCGTGGAATCTGATTTTCGTACCCGTCTATGATGTTTTGTTAACATATTTAAACACGTGGGCATGCTAATTTGACGATACATGAACTATAAGAGGGATGACTTGACATATCTAAGTTGAATTTACTAGTCAACCTGATCGTAGTTGTTAAGTTTAACACTCCAGGACTAGGATTTGGAATCCGGATTTCGAAACTTGGTCCACATCCTGGATTTGGGTGTTACAATAAAGCACAACCTCTCCTAGGAGAGGCGCATGAATGAATTGATACCACCACATTCGAATAGGAAAGATCCTGAGATCATGGAAGCATGATTAAGAAAGACTTAAAAGAATTGATAAATACTACCTTACTAACAAAGTGCACCTTCATTTTTAGATAGTTCAATCATAAGAGCTCAAAAGTTAAGCATGCTTAGATTGGAGCAATCTTGAGTCGGGTGACCTCCTAGTTGATTTACTAGGAAGCATGTGAGTGAGAACATATCATGCTAAAAAGATTTGTGTTGGTTTGTAGGGACAATCGGCAAGGTCGCAGGAGATGCAGGGGCAATTAGGTTCCAAATTCAGTAATCCTAGTCCGAATCCTAGATCTAGACCTTATATTAAGACACTTATATTCGACTGAAAGGTCGTGAGTTCGAATCTCACCTCGCATATTGTCCTAAAAAAAAGCTGAATTTACTAAATTGGGTAAAAGGTAAAAAGGGTGGGATCCAAGAGCTACTGCCATGATCATAGAAATATAGAGGCAAAATATGCAAATATGCACAGAGAGGGGCAGTGGAGAAAGTACAGTGAAAAGCAAAGGGAGCTGCACAGAGCACATGGTTTAAAACCAAAGGAGGAAGAAAACAAATCACCAATGCAAATAAATGCTAACCAGCATCCTATGAGGAATTGTTGGATACCATGGGACTGCAAATATACAAACTATTTTTCCTTTCTAGTCCCATTATTCACCCACAAAACACAATTTTAGTACATCTATAATAATCTAGAGGGAAGATATTGACCAGTGTCACAAGTCTTTTTTGGATCGAGTACATAAATAAAATAAAATTTTAATTTTTTAGATTGATATTCTCTATCAACTGTTTAATTTAAAAAAAAAAAAAAAAGTTTCATTACCTCTAAATTTTGTGTTTAATAGGTGTCTATTTGATGATTGTTTTTTTTCCTTGTTACTTTTTCAAATTAAATATTAAAAAAATTAATTTTTCAAATTAAAATAAATTTTATGTTATATTTATATTTTGATATTATTTATACATTTCTGTAAGTAAAAATAATAATAAAATAATATTCCTATCTCTGAATCTAGATTACACTAGAAATTAGAAACAAGAAATAAATAAGAAACTCGATTTTGTTATTTCCAAAAGTTCGAACACATTTTTTTAGTGTTTTTTAAAAACGAAAAATGAGAAATATGAACAATAACTAAACACTTATGTTTCTGGACAAATTATAAACAAAAAATTAATAATAATAAGAAACAAGACCCTAACGACCCATTTGTTATGGTTTGGTTTCTTGTTTTCAATTTTATTAAGAAATCTAAATTTTTTTTTACTGTTTATGTTTTTTTAGTAAATTTTACTGTTTATGTTTCTTGTTTATTATCTTTTAAAAATATTTTTTTAATGGTATATAAATTTTGAAAACAACAAAAACAAATTTTTTGTTCTTTTTTAAGAATCCAAACATAGCAACAGAAAACACGAATTAAAAATTAGGAGGCCACTCCTCGAACCAATGGAATCAGCAGCAGACTTCAAACATCTTTTAGCCATTTTGTAAGCCACCTCCTTCTCTCTCCTCTCGACAAAACCGGTAGACACCACCACGTCCTTCAACTCCCTAGCATTTATCATCGCAACAAAATGACCAGCTTTAGAAATATCATCAGTTTCAAATTGCAATAGGCTGAAGATACGGTATGAATCCATTTCTAAAACATACAGAAACAAAGTCATTTCCCAAATTATCTTCCAAAACAAATTTATTGTTTCTTGTTGACATCTTCAAGTTCCAATTTCTTCCAAAACATAAATAAAAATATTGTTTTATCATTATTGAATTCATGGATGCTGTCCACGCAATTCTATTTTTCTGTATTAAAAAGGAGAAACAAAAACAAAAAATGAGAACATTACCAGACAAGTCTTAAATTTCTGAATTTTTATAAAACGTCATTCACTTACTAAATATTTTTTAAAGTTCAATAACTTATTACACAAAACAGCGAAAGTTTAATAATTGAATTGGAGAAAGAAAAATAAGTCATGATATTGACAAAGAATTGGTGGGAATGCAATGTGTTTTACATGGTGGGTCAAGGGAAATAGACAATTTGTTTGGCACTTTAAATTCATTGGTTGGCAACACCTAACTGAAGATTATCCTAATGTTGATAGTAGGCCAAAACTTTAATAAAGATTGAAAGGTATTTTTCCAAAAAAAAAAAAAAACAATAAAAAAAAAAGTCTTCCAACATAAAGATTGTATAAAAGAATTAAATACAAAGGAAATTAAAAGCCAGCCAGATTCCCATATATAGCCCAAAGAAATCACATCGATCAATTGCAAAACACTGTATTTTGGTGGATTGTGACATTAGGGTTTACCAACAATTCAGTCTTTTATCTTTTAGTCGAGATAATAATGTTATTATAATACTTTAATAAGTAGAACTGTATTGACCAACGATAAATCGTAAGCTTTAGTCGATGGGTTGGGTAAATTGAATTAGAAGTTTGAAGACAGGACTCCCGCTCTGATATCATCCTAGAAATGAATAAATCACCACTCAATTAAAAAGCTTAAGTCGATGGATTGTGTAAATTTAATTCATTTATATGAATTCTAACACTATTTAAGAATATGTTTACAAAATATTTTATACAATAAAATATATATTTTGTTTTTAAATTTTATAGAATTTTTAATTTGGTTTCTAAAGTTTAAAAAGTAGCTAAACATAACTCAATATATATTGAATGGAAAAGTTGGTTGTTTACATCCCTACCCCTATAACTCAATATACACTCAAACTCGAATATATATTATTCATTTCTAAACTTCTTTTTCTACTATTCTTATAAGATTATTGAACACATTTTACTTTACTTTCAAATGATTGGTGATATATATTCATATACCGTTATTTTCTATGTGGTGAGCTATTAATTACACTATATTTTAAGATTATTTTGTTTTTTTTCTTTATAAATGATTATAAATTAAAATAAGGGCATTTCCCAATCCCAGTGGCTATCTGTAGAGAATCCTTCTTTCGATATGGACCAGTTTCGTGACGTTTGAATCGGCGTCGTTTTCATTTTATATTCTATATATTTTTTAAAAAAAGTAATTTTATTATTTTTAAAACAAAAAAATATTACAAGCCGAGGTTTTAGTTTTATATATCTTTTTTTTTCCGTATATAAAAAATCAAACAAAAGTGTGGTTAATAAATTTAGAAGCATGTCGTCAGATTTGGTCAAACATAAGAATTGATTTAGAAAAATAATTTTAAATTTACCAACATAAATATAATTTAATGGTCAAAACGTTATTCGGATTTTAAAAGTGGAAAGTTTAAATACCCGCCCATTAGTAAATTAAATATATATATATATATATATATATATTTCCAGTTAAATTGAAAAATGATATATGTATCTAATTGCACTATGAAATTAAGAAAGAAAATATAAAAAAATTCTCAAGATTCATTTCCCTTCCCCAAATAACTCTTCAAACACTTCTAAAGCCAAATCTTTTAAGTTGATGTTTAAATATGATTTTTAAATTATTAATAAATTTTCCATCCTAAACTTTTAAGATTCTTTGGTTTTAGTCATAAACTTTCAAAGGGTTAATTTTAGCATTTAAACTTTTAAATATATTCAATTTTAGTTTCTAAACTTTTAGGGTGTGAGCTCAAAAAATATTCGTAACAATTTCAAGTATGTATGTTAAAGTATTAATATATACATGTATTGAAGTCACATATATTAAAATATTTGTAACATAATTTCGAGCATCTATGTTAAAGTATTAATATATGCATGTATTGAAATCATATAAATTAATCGAGACAAATATAAAGCAAGTAAGTATTAAATGACAAAACAAAAACAAAAAACTAAAATTATTTTTGTTTTTAAAATTTATGGACTAACTAGACATTTTGAAAGGAGAATAACCCAAATAGATTTATTTCAAAATGAACTAAAATAAATATTTCAAAAATCAGACAAAAATGGAAAAAAAAATGTAAACGTAAATAAATAAAATTGGTAGGGAGAAGGAAAACCCTAATTTCTGCCGTCACCTAACCAATGGGCTCAGTTACAAACGTCGAGCCAATAAAATCGCGCCACGTCATTCTACTTATGAAAATGAAGGACGTTTCTTTTCTTCTTCTTCGTCGTCAGATTCCGT
Source organism: Momordica charantia (assembly GCF_013281855.1). NCBI lineage: Eukaryota > Viridiplantae > Streptophyta > Magnoliopsida > Cucurbitales > Cucurbitaceae > Momordica > Momordica charantia. The sequence goes on along the minus strand of NW_028275163.1, from coordinate 2,956,616 downwards.
GACTGATCAGAGCGACATCATGGCGCCGGTGTCGATCGTCATTGTCGAGCGAAAAGAAAACAGAATCATCCAGTGAGAGCCGCTGCCGAGGAATGGCAAAGTCGGCGCGAAATCCGGAGATCGTAATCGGAGACAGCTAGCGGCGAGCTGTTTCGTCAGAGATGCAGCAGCAGCGATCCCACGACTTGTTGTTATTACTACGGCCATCGCCGATCCGCGATCGCGATTGCAGAAGTTGACGTCCATATCTGATTCGAAAGTCAGATCGGCACGTATTATTGATCGGATCGTCGTCGATATCAATCAATCAATCAATCAAACGTCGAATACTGTGTGTTCGGCTACTGGATCTTAGGGTTTCTTCTTCCGCCTCTGCCAGAAATCGCCTCTAGTCGGCGCACTCTCGCGACGCGACGGCAACCAACTCTACGGTACGTCTGTATTATTAATTGCTCTTTTCTCTTCATTTTCTAATTAGTAAGTTCTATCTGAATTTGGCTTCAAAAGTTACAGTCGGTTGGTCGGCTGACATTGAATTGAATCGAATTGAATGGGAGAAATCTGATCGGATTTGATTTAGACAATGAGATTTGTTTCCAAAAATATTTCAATTTCCAGAGATTTATTTGAAACAAGACGATTTTGGTTCATTGATCGTCAATATAATTAGACGATTTCCCCTCTTTCTGCCACTTTTTCGAAGGAGAAATTGTTCGTGTGCAATTTAAGAAAATCCTCATTTATCAACTTCAGGAGATCTTTAGGTTCAATAGTTCAAGTATGTTCGAAGTCTTCCTACTTCCTAGTTATTGAACAATTTACTATCTAAATTTTAAAACTTTTCTTGATGCACTGAAATTTAATCAACCACGTCACTCTCTAATTCAACCAAACACAAAATTGTAACTGAATTATTTGATTCAATGTTCGTAACTGGGCTTTACAACTCTGAACGACCCATCAAGTCATCTTAAAACCTTCTGCATCCTTCAGTGTATCGTTTCGTGTAATTATGAAGCTTTTGATTGCTTCTTTTTTTTTTCCAAATTTCCTTTTGATCGTAATGCATGAAAAACAAAGTTTGATGGGATAACGTGGCCATGTAAACGACTGCCCATGGCTGTAGATGGAATTATTCCCACAAGAAATCTTACGTTCAAACAGTCACAAAAATATTATATTTTGTTTCGTCTCAAATAAATTACCCTTGTTTCTCAGAAAAACCTTGCTTCGCTCATCATACAATAATCGATGAACCGATTCATTTCTAATTAACTGGACATTCTTGTGTGGAACTCGCTCTAATTAAAGAAGTCAAATTATGCGAACTTGTTCATAATGTGGTTTCTAGAATCATGGGGATGAAAAAGATTTTGAAAGAACCAGCTACAAATTTTGAAAAAGAAAGAAACGAAAAATATTCGCGGAATTTTCTGAAAGAAAAGAGAGAAAAAAGAAAGCAAGCAAGAAAGAAAAGAATCTGTCGAATGAATTTCAATTAGAATTCTCAACATTCATCCATAGAACCCAGCTGATGGATCAAAAGCTTCGTTCTATGGCATTAGGTACTAGAAAAATGGAAAAAATCAGTATAAATCTGTCGTTCTTTGATTGGTGGTGAAGGTTGATGGTGACAATGTGAAACAGAAATCTCAAATCTCAGAGAAATCATCTCCACCGCCGAGTTAGATTTTACCTTTCCATGTCAGGAGACCCCGCGGAAACCTTGAAGCTCTTCTCCGATGAACGGAGATTGGTCGTCGCCGTCGCCGTCGCCGTCGCCACCACCGCCTTCTTCTGCATCACGAGACAGCACAAGAAACCCGACCCGCTGGAGGCCCTCCTTAGGGATTTCGCTCTCCCCAAATCAGCATCTCCGTTCAAATCCTTCAGCACATTCGACGGAGAATTACTCGGCGACGATTCGCTGATCTCCGATAACTCCGGCGATTCCGCAAACGAGGCTTCGCGAGAAATCGTCGATGATTTCTCAAGACGCCTCCGACGGAAACTCTTCCCCATCAAATCGCGGTAACCAATCGCAGAGACATCGCTGAGAGATGCGAAATCGGAGTTGTGATTGACCATAACGCCAATATTGAGAACGCCCTGGAACCTTCCAGAAGGGCGACGGACCTGGACGGCGGTGAAGGCCGGAGTCCTGGTACAGTCGTTGACGGCGATGACGTTTCCGACGAGGAATCGAACAGTACCGACGAGAGAATCGCAGAAACAGCCAACGGCGTAAATCTCGATGGAGACGCCGGAGGTCTCGCGGGCAAGAAACTCCGGCGTGACGCGGAAGAGGAACTTGTCGTTCCAGGTGGGGTTGGATCCGCCGATGGCGTCGATTCTGGTGCGGAGGCGGTCGGAGGGGTCGACCCAGGCGACGGCGTAGGTCTGCCTCTTGCGGAACTGGTTGGAGGGGACCTTGAGGCCTTGGGCGGAGATGAGATTGATCTCGAGGACGGGCAATGGAGAGGCCGGGGGGCTGTTGGGAGCCCAATCGCCGGCGATCTCCATGGCGGCGGATCGGAGGAAGGCAGAGGGAGGGAGAGAGAGAAGGGAGTATTAATGGAGGCCAACAATGGAGGACATTGCGGCAGCCATAGAGGCCAGCGGAGAGAGAAATTAGGTTTAAAAGAACCAGAAAGCAAAAACAAGAAGAAAAAAGAAAATGGAAAAAAATAATAATGAAAAAAAGTTTGAGGAAGTTGAAACCTCGAATGGGCTGGAAGCTTGCGCAGGTGCTTCGCTATTCTCCCTCCCTTCTTTTTCCCTGAGAATCCTAAAAATGTTAAATTACTATTCTATATTCTATTTTCCCACGTGTTTTATTAAAAAAAAATTACGGTTTATTTTACAAAATAAAAATTATAAGAAAATCAAAATTAATAAAAATTTTATGTTGTTTCCTATAAGTTATTTGAGATCGAAGTCATGAATGGTTATTAGAACTATTTGAAAAAAAAATTAGGATATGCTTTTTTAGTTATGAAAAAAAAAATTTAGAATGACAATATATAGTTAATATTGTATAATTTGAATGACAATATGAATCTTGCTCATTTTACTAGGTCGAAATTCAATATTTCATATTCACATTTGTTATCCTAAAAAAAATTGATTTGATGATAGGTTGTTATGATTTCTATATATGTTTTTTTTTTAATTTTTTAGAAATATTTGTAACATTTTGCCTTGATTTGAATTTACTAAAATGTTTGTAAGTGCTTACAAAGACCCTTGCTATTAAAGCCTTGTGATTGCAAAATTATATAAATCCCATGAACACAATAGCCTAGTCCTTTTGCAACTTCTAAAATTATAATGATAATTTAACCTTCCGAAGTTTTATGTATTTTTTTATTAACAAGATTGGTCAAAATTTTAGGTCATAAAGTTAGGGAGTTCGTTCCAAATACTTATAAGCAAATTGATACGTTGAGTTGAATTGCTTTTACTATTCAATAGTGAACACATTTGTCAAGATTTAACAATTTGACTTTTATATTTTAAGAATAATACACATGTAGGTGTATTTTTAGTACAACATATTTGATTGTATCAAGATTTGAATCTTTAGCCTCAGAAAAATAAATAAGATTCATTTTCTGTTGAATTATAATCACGTTGATTTAGGACTAATAATATTGAATAAAATACATAATAGCATTGGGCACCTTGATGTTGTATCGAGTATAAATATATTGTATGACATATTTCTTGAATAATATTATTTACATTGCATCTCTCTCTGTTTAATTTCTTCGTACCCTAGGTTGAATATTTTTATGAATAGGTGTTTATTATTTTCTTTTTCATTTTGAGGTGGATAAGATAGGTTTTTTTAAAAAAAATAATTAGGTAAATTATAGGGTTAGAACAATCAAATAACTTCAATTCATGTGATATATTTAGTTTTTTAACTTCAAAAAACTTCATTTACCTCGTAAAGCACTGTGGTGATTTAGTTTTATAATAAATCTCTAGCATGAACATAGTTACTTAAATATTCCCAGATTGAACTAAAAAAAGAATAATTTGCCACCTATGAAAGGTGTACACTGTATAACTCAACTTAAAGTATAAAATTGTTGCCTCGACACGACTTTATAGCGGAACAAAGACCAAAATCGACCAAAAGAAAAAAAGTTTTGAGCGGAATCAAAAAGTGGTCGAAATCAAATATAAACTATTAGATTAGTGAATTGGACAATCTATGAGAACCACATTGATACCAAACAACCCATGTTCCATTTTAGACAATTTAGTCTTCAAAATAATTTAAAATAACATAACAGTGAATCTAAAAATTAGATTTGAGTAGTTGTTTTATGTAATATTAAAAGTAACACACAACAGAGTTTATTGAGTCTTAAAGAAATGGTTGGAAGTAGAGGGAACAAACAAATATATATGCGTGTGGTGTGTCTCCTAGAATTTGTTTCCCTAAACTAAAAGTCAAATTTATTGAAAATTTGTCATTTCCGTTTGCCATAGCTTTATCCGCCTGCTGCCGGCCCAGACCCGCTCGAAGAAGTCTATTTTAACGCAATTTTTTATAATAAAAAAAAAATTTTGAACCAATATATTGATTTGGCGTAAAATCACCCCCTTACTTTCAAAACCTCAAGTTGATGGATGCATATATTTAATTTATCAAATTTTACGAGTTCAACGACGACTCCAAATAAATTTTACCAATTCAACTCTGTATTTCCCAACTGGCCAGTCATTTTTTTTCTCTCTCTTTCTTTTTAGGTGATAGTTTATTGACTCGCAAGGGAGGGAAAAAAAAAAAAAAAAAAAAAAGAGGGAATACAAATACGAATGGGCAATGAAGAGCAAAATTTTAATCATTTCCCTCAAAAAATGGGCTTCCAATTCGCCGCCCCACTCTGTTTCCTCTGTCTCTCACTCATCGCGGTCTCCACCGCCGGCAGCCGCCGTGCTCTGGAGGTCGGCGTTTACTGGTCGCCGGACGGGAACGATGGCTCCCTCCTCGAAGCTTGCGACACCGCCAATTACCAAATCCTCGCCATATCTTTCCCAATTTCACTCCGCCCCCGCCAAACCCCAGAAATTAATTCCTCCGCCCACTGCAATTCAGCCGCCGGCGGCTGCCCTAAATTCGCCCAAGAAATCACCTCCTGCCAAGCCCTAGGCATCAAGGTCCTCCTCTCCCTCGGCGCCGGCGCCGGAAGCCTCGATCTGAATTCCACCGCCGACGCCACGAACTTCGCCGCCTACTTATGGAACAATTTCCTCGGCGGCGAATCAAATTCCCGCCCACTGAACGACGCCGTATTCGACGGCGTCGACATCGCGAACGAGAGTAGCGATTGGGACAACTGGAGCACGCTCGCGAAAGAGCTGAGGAAATTATACGGCAAACAGAGGAAGAAATTTTACCTCTCTGCCGCTCCGGAATGTTCGTCGCTGAGTTCGAGTCCGCACACGATTCCGGCGCCGGTAGTTTTCGATTACATTTGGGTCATATTCTACGGCCAGAATCCGTCTTGCCAGTACGCATTCGGGCGGCTGGAGGCGTTTTGGGCGAGTTGGAACACGTGGAAGACGTTTGTTGCAGAGAAGGTGTTTGTGGAACTGCTGGCGGCTCCGACGGCGGAAGGGATGGGGTATATTCCGCCGGAGGTGTTCAGAAAGGAAGTGTTGCCGGAGCTTCAACGGAGTTCGAAATTTGGCGGCGTGATGCTGTGGAACAGGGGAATTGACAGAGGATATAGTTCGGCGATCAATCCGAGAGTGTGTGGATCCGCCGGAGACGAGAGTGGGACGGCGAGTGACGTGGCCATGTTTCCGATGGGCGGCAATTTCGGCGGCGACCGAGGGTTTAGAACTTGCAGAGGGAATTGTGTCATCCTCTGGAGTAAACATCTCCCTCAGTATTTATAAATATTCGATCATTCATCATTTTTTTTTTACAAAATTTTTTATTTTTACTTTTTTTTTTTTTAATTGTCAGATATTTAATGATGATTATGCAATATTCCTACTTCTTTTCTTTTATTCTTTAAATTCTAACCATAAAAAATAATTAGGTCAGGTGAGGATCTATCTCTATGCTTATCACAATTCAATAATTAAAAGTACTTAGATCACTCATTAATTTGGAAAATAGTGAAAATTATTGGTGAAGATTTTTATAGGTGATCAATAACTTCAAAGAGGTTAAATTGTATCGAATTTTCCAATTTTTCATTTATCTGGGTGGTTATAGGTAAGTCAGATTAGATATTTAATATATGAATTAAATTTATCAAATTCATCCGCTTAAGTTTTTTAATTTGAGTGATAATATTTAAAGATAATGTCTTATCCGTATATCATATATTCACTAATTGAAATAGATTTGTGAAGTAAGCTAGACCAGTCAATAAGATCGTTCTTTTGATTTTAAATTTTAATATTTAATATTAATGCGTCATTAAATATTAGAAAATATATAATAGGTATTTGAGCTTCTAATTTCATGTCTAAAATGAAAGTTTAAAGTCTTTTTTAAGTTTTAGCATAAAATTTAATTATATATCTACTGGATCGGTTAAATTATTTCAAAATTCCCTAGAACAAAATTGAAAATTTAGAAGCATAATACTTTTCAAATACTTCTCCACATAAATTTCTGAAATCCTTTAAAGAAAAATGAAACCAATTAAATTTCGTTGTCGCGAAATTTGCTTTTGAAAATTCGTAGACGCGGTTTCTAGGACCTGTGTGATTTTCCCGTGACATACGGCTGAAAGAAGAAACCAATATCAATGGAAATCATCTTAGATTTCCACTCAAATGGCGTTCCAATTCTCCGCCCGTTTAATTTTGCTCTGTTTTTCACTCATCGCCGCCGTCTCCGCCACCAGTAGCCGCCGTGCTATGGAGGTCGGCGTTTATTGGGGCCAGAACGGGAACGAGGGCAGCCTTGTCGAAGCTTGCGCAACCGGCAATTACCAGATCGTAAACATAGCTTTTCTCAGTTCATTTGGTAGCGGCCAATCCCCAGTCCTCAATTTAGCCGGCCACTGCGATCCAGCCGCCGCCGGCTGCACTAACTTGAGCCCAGAAATTAGGGCTTGTCAATCCTTAGGCATCAAGGTCCTGCTCTCCATCGGTGGCGAATCCGGCAGCTACAGCCTGAATTCCACCGACGACGCCGCCAACGTCGCCGAGTATTTGTGGAACAATTTCCTCGGCGGCCGATCGAGGTCCCGTCCATTGGGCGACGTCGTATTGGACGGAATTGACTTCGAAATCAATGGGAATTTACCGACGGAGCATTGGGATACACTGGCCAGATCACTGAAGAATCGAGGTTCAATTTACCTATCCGCTGCTCCACAGTGCCCATTTCCCGATTTGAATCTCCGATATGCGTTGGAAACAGGGCTATTCGATTATGTTTGGGTTCAGTTCTACAATAATCGCCCCTGCGATTACTCCGGCGGCCGCGAGGGATTTTTGGCCAGTTGGAATAAATGGGCAGAAATTAACGCCGGCCAAGTGTTTTTGGGATTGGCGGCGGCTCCGGAAGCGGCGCCCGCCGGGGGATATGTTCCTCCCGACGTGCTCAGAACTCAAGTGTTGCCGGAAGTTGAACGGAGTTCGAAATTTGGCGGCGTGATGCTCTGGTCTAGGGCGTTTGATAGAGGATATAGTTCGGCCATCAACCCAAAAGCATGTGGATCGTCGTCGGCGGCGACGGAGAGTGGATCGGCGATGTTCCCGATGGGCAACAAATACGGCGGTTCTCAAGGGTTCAGGACATGCGGCGGAACTTGTGAAGTTGTCTAGAGAAAAAGTTCACATTTTAAATTGTTGTGTTAGTTTCAATTTGATGTCGTTATAAAGTATTAAAATTAATCAAATTCAAATCTCAACGATTAATTAAGTTACATTCTAATAATTAGACTTTAATTTATTTTTCACTCATTACCACTATTTTAAAAGTCGACATAATATTGAAAGGGGTTTTTGCTATGATGGGTGCCATTGCAATATTTTAGATTATCCAAATGGACTGTGTATGGAAAATTGAACATCTCCTCCATCTTGGTTTCCACTCGGTTATGTAATAACCAACTGTTTCTTTTTAATATTTTGTTTTGAAAAAAAATGCTTTCCTTAGTCAAAATAAATAATAAAAAATGGGAATTGGGATTAATTCGATATAAATATTGATCCTTTTTATAATATGTAATCAGTTTTTAAGTGTGTTTTTTGTTTAATGAATAAAGTGGGTCAGTTTAGTGTGATTTTTCCTCCTATTATTTTGTTTGTTAAATAGCCTTTTGACGTCCTCAAACGGTCGTAATGATGGCGGACTTCCCACGTTCATTTTCTTTTTAACATTACTGAAATAAAACTAATTTTTAAAAATATTATATCCAACTAACTCTTAGCGGCTATGGTGGGTAATTATAAGGATGTGAACTCATTCCTTCTTAATTTATCTTACATTCTTTGGATCAATGAGTCATTCATTGTGGTTAAAAGACGAGATAAATTGTTTATCCTTTGTCACCTTGACATTGTATCGAGTATATATATAGTATTGAGTTGCACGTTAAATGATGGCTTTTTGAGAAATATTATTTAAAGAAATGTATTTTCTTTTAGGAAACAATTACAAAGCTTCTCAATCAATATACCAACACACAAAACGAGACACTTCCTTGATTGAAGTACCAAAAAAATAATATTGACTCGTGTTAAAGGTAGTACATAGTAGGATAGGCCAACCTAGGAGGGACATGTTAAGATTACCATATTGAAAAGAAAATGGACGTTACATAGGTTTATAATAGACACGAGCTACTCATCCCCTTGCCAATTAGTTTTGAGATGGAACACCATGAATATAAATATTGTATCGGAGCTCAACAAGCTCGACGAGCATCTGATAAAAAAATAAGATCCGACAAAGATTGATGAACCAAAAAAGCCACGATCTATGAATTTTACATTAGGTTTATGATAGACATGAACTACTCATTTATTTACCAATTGGTTTTGAGATAGAACCCATAAATATTAATATGATATTAAAGCTCGAACATTTGGTACAAAAATAGGATTCGACCAAGTTTCTTCAACCAAAAGAGTTACGAGAACCGGCCAATTTGACAATTAAAAGCAACCGAATGATGAAAAATACCTTTCCATAAAATAAGGTAAACAACCTAATAACATATTTAATATATATAGCCTAATCTATTGAATTTAATCTTGATTGAATCGGAACAAATATTTTTCTTTCTAATTTTAAATAATAAAATAAATAAGATCTAACAACTAATAGCCTGTAATTCTTTATTATGTCATGGTTGACAAACTTGAATTCGATTTTGACTTGGAGAACAGAAGCTTCCATATAATATTTATTGTAAAAATCGATAACTTTGACCAAGATATATCGGCTGACTTCTAGCCTTCTAGGATATAATATTTTCAATTTAAAAAGAAAAGAAAAATAAGTAAAATCAATGTGAATGCTTCTTGATGATGGCATATTTTTAAGACTACAAATTAGCCAATAAAAAGTTATTTTATATTTTAAAGTGATTTAATATGTCTGGTTGAGAAATCCACGGCCATTCATTTATGCTACAATTTTATCATATAAGTTCACACCAACATGAGTTTAGGTAATTGACACTTGTGTCTGATAGAAAAGTTATGAGTTCGAATTCTCTCATCCCACTTGTACTAAAAAAAATCTTATATTTCTCATTTTTTTTAAATTATACGATAATTAAAAATTATTGATATCAATTTTTAACACACTAAAACATTGAACTCTAGATGTCCATCAACACTAACGGTAACCACTCACTTTTTTTTTAGTTTAACATGTGGGGTGGATCGAACTTACATGCCAATTACTGCTAAGTTATACTCGTTTCGGCAACCACTCACTTAAATACTAAAATCATAGAACTTTCTCGAGATAGAGACAAATATCCAAGACCATCGTAGTGTCCAAGCTGTTGTGACATGTCCCTTGAAACTCCCAACTAAAATTGACTTTTTGGACATACTACAAATTACAAATATTGAAATATATTATATATAGGCATTTTATACGATCACAATGACCTTCCTCCCATTTCATTTCACTCTCTATAATTTTCAACCTCGCTTCTTTTTTCTTAGAAAAAAAAAATTTGTATTTTGGATTAAAAATTGTCAACATGATTGACCACCACTAAGGCAAGTAGAATCCACCGTTTAGCTTTTGGACCATTCCAAGTTGACTATTTACAAAATAAATAATTAAAAATCTGCATTTCTTGACCGTTAAAAGCAATTGGAACAACCAATTTAATTACTTTTCATATATAAATACCCGAATCAACCACCAATTTCTCACATCAATCTTTCTAATTTCAACATGGAATCTCAATTTTGTTCTTCATTTCCACGTTTTCTTCTCCTCATAATTCTCGCTTCTATATTGGGTTGTTATTCGGAAGCAATTACCGGCGGCGGAATTGCCACTTACTGGGGCCAGAACACGAGAGAGGGCCGGCTGACCGCCGCCTGCGCCACCGGAAAATTTCAGATCATCAACATAGGGTTCCTCTCTACATTCGGCAACGGCCGGCCGCCGCAAGTGAACCTAACGCGCCACTGCAGTCCCGTCTCCAACGGCTGCCGGAATGTGAGCGTTGGCGTCCTCAACTGCCGAAACGATGGCGTTAAAGTCATGCTCTCCATTGGTGGCCCTCACGGAAGCTACTTCCTCTCCTCCGCCGCCGAAGCCGTTGACCTTGCTGACTACATCTGGAACAACTTCCTCGGCGGCCACTCCACGTCACTACGACCGTTTGGTGATGTACCATTGGACGGTGTAGATTTCAGGTATTAAGAACTTGTTGTGCCAATGTTTTTATTTATTTGCTTATTTCTTCCTTTTGTTTAAAAAAAATTAATTGTATGACCCAAAATCCATAAATTCAAGTATAATCTAACAATATTTTTATTTATGTTTTGGAACAAGTTAGAAATGTGAACAATAAAGGAAAGAAACTAGTTTTGATTATTTTTAAAAGTTCTATACAATTTTGAGAATATTCTAAAAAAATAAGAAATAAAGATATAGGACCCATCTATTAACGTTTCTCATTTGTTTATTGTCTCTCTTTGGTAACATTATCAAAATTGTATATAAATTTTGAAAACTACGAAGACAAGTTTCTTTTTTCTAGTTCTTATTTTTAATTTGTTCTAAAACATAAATAAAAATATTGTTGAATTCATATATACTGGAGTCATGAAACTCATTTTCTTTATTAAAAATAAAGAAAAGGAAATAAGAAACTGGAACGTTACCAAACAGGTCAATAATTAGTTGCAAAATTATAAACTAGAAACAAGAAATGAAAACGCCCTAAATTACTATTAAATTAAAAAAAACTTATAATTTTTTTAATCTTATCTTTATCTAAATTTCCCATTGTCAAAGGTAAAAGAGTTTTTTTTATCTTTAATTTTTAAATATTTTTTAAAAGATATTACATCAAATTAGAAACCAGATTTTCTTTTCTTTTCTTTTTTCCCAATTTTGACAATGGCTAAACAAATGCATTAAAATTTTAAAATATACTATTTGATATCAGGATTGAGCGAGTCGAGTTCTCCCACTACTACGCCATGGTTGCTCGGCGGCTACACGACTATGGCCGGCAAAGTAACCGTAAAGTGTACTTAACGGCGGCTCCGGGGTGCCGTTTTCCCGACAAATACCTAACTGAATCGCTTCACACTGGACTTTTCGACTATGTTTGGGTTAGATTTTTTGACGACCGGCAATGCCGTTATGATTCCGTTAACCCGTCGGGCTTTTGGTGGTCGTGGATGCGGTGGACACATTCAATTCCGGCGAGGAAATTTTACTTGGGAATTCCGGCATCCGAAGAAGCCGGAGATGGGTACGTGGCACCGGAGGTGCTGATAAAGGAAGTGCTGCCGTTTGTTAAGAGGTTCACAAGTTATGGCGGCGTTATGCTTTTCGACTTGTCGAATGATGTTCAAACTAACTACAGTTCTATAATTAGCAATAGGGTTTGAGAATTTTGAGTTTACTGAAGCATTAAATATAATTGATCGGTTATTAAGGTGAGTTTTAGGTTGATAATTTATTAGAGGAATGTAATTGAGAATAATTATGTGATAAATATCCAAGTTTGAAATGAATTAGTATAAAAGAAAGGAGTTGTTGCAAACATTACAAAGACATCTTCTAAGTTTAGTAGAATAATTACTATCAAATATAGCATGACACCTTTATCCAAATGATATACATATGTAATATATCTGTAATATATCTAACTACTGATATGTGTATGTGATATTATATCTAATATACTACTGATATGAGTGTCTGATATACATACAATATGTATGTGATATAAATCTGATATATTACTGATGTGAGTGTTTTATACATTATTGATATAAGTGAAAAATTGTGTTATATTTGAAAATAAAAAAAAAAGGTGAAATATTTTGAAATAGAATTTTTTTTCAAAAAAAAAAAACTTCTACTAACTTTTTATTTCTATATTATATTTAGTAGAGGAGTGAATTTTCTAACATCCTTAAACTATTAAATTTGACAATATTTTGTTTTTTTTTTCTACTGATTAAACGGAGATGTCATTTTAACTTTTTGAGGTGTTTTACCTTTTTTTTTATGGGTCAAAAATATTTATTGGGCCAATTTATGCATTAAATGCAACATAAACAAACCAATACAAGAAAAAGTAGCATCCAACTCAAGGCGTGATGATTATAATTGCTTGTGGAATATGTTTTCGAAAAATGTACAAGAAAAAAAGAAGAAGAGGAAGAGGAAATCAATGGTAAGAATAATATATTGATATTATTAGTTTATATCCATTATTTGATTATTGTACTTTCATTGCTTTAAAAATTATGAGGCCATTATTAATTCCCAATCATTATATACTCTTTACCACAAAAAGATAAACTTCTTTCATAACTTTCACATTACTGTTTATGCAATGTTTTTATTTTTTAAAAACAATCTGTTCATCCAATTAAAAAAAAACAATCAATGGATAATATAAATATATCTATATATTTTTTTAATACAACTTGTGGGATGGAGATTCGAACTCATAATCTTTTAGTCAGAGATAAGTGTCTTAATTATTTGAAATATGTTCGATTTGGCACAAAAATATATTTTATTAGGTAACAAAAATAGAATGAATTATACTCATTTTCCCATTTATATTTAATAAATACTCATTTAGTACTCTAACTTTAAAATGTATTTTAAAGGAATTTATTCTTAAAGTCCAGCAAACAATGCGAAGGTTTGTCTATTTATATATTAGCTGGCAATAATAAGTTTATGAATAAAATAAACTGGCAAAATATTTGTAATTAAAATAAAAAGTAGCAGCCTTTTTCAACTTCAAACATAGCTATCAAATAACTAAATATGATATTTGTATTTAAAAATATAATTTGGGCAATTTTCTATTTATTATGCCTAAAAGACAAAATTGTCAGCCGTTGATTCAACTGAAGTTGTCGAGTAACGGTAATTGCTATATATTCAAATTATTTTTTAATTTGATAATTTATACATATATATATATTTTCTTTTTTGTAAAAACTAGTTTAATCAAAAGAGCTAAATTCATAAAAAAATATTCGATGAGCATAGATTTTCTTGCTTGAAACTATTATAAAAATAAAAACCATGAAACGCATAAACCAAGTTGGATTAATAATGAAAAGTTGACAATTTATTAAACTATAATAAGTCCTCGTAAAAACATTTAAGTAAAAGGTATCTTTTATTTAAATATTGATATCCAATCTTCTATTTTCAAAATTACCTCAATATTAAGATTTATATTTTTAACTAAAAATTAAAAAATTCAAATCTCTACCATTAACTACGGATTCTTAGGTGAGAAACTCTTACTCCTAATCCTAAACTCCTAATAAGCTGGGTGCCTGTTCAAATTAAAAGAAATTAAAAAAATAAAATAAAATTTACCCGCCTACCATTTAAATAAAATAAAATAAAAGTAGAAAACGTCATCGTTTTTAATATTGTGGAGAAAAGTCCAACCACCGAAATATATAATTTAATTTCCAGCTCCACATTAAATAAATACGCGCCTTCTGTTTCTCTCTCCCTCCTTCTCCGTGTCATTTTCCCTTGTGATTAACTCCAAAATCCCACTTCCCACCTTGCTTCTCTCTCACTCACTGCGCTCTCTCTCTACTTTCTCTCACAGTTTGCTCGCCTTCTCACCGAACTCCGAACCATTTAATTCCAAAATTCCGCTCTCCATTATGCAACTAAACATCAGTTTGGGGAACATTCTTTGATTTCTTTGGCCCTTCCCTTGCTCTGTTCTTTCTAATTCTTTGATTTCCTTCAAGCAATGGAGCTGGATCGACTCAGGCCGGACATTACTAATCCCGCCATGACTTTCGACGAGGCTTCCATGGAGCGGAGCAAGAGTTTCGTTAAAGCCTTGCAGGTTTCGTACTCCAACTTGTTCTTCTTCCTTGATTTGTACTGCGGATCTGATTCTCCTTTTCGCTTGCGTGTTTTGCTTCTGCCTGGCGTTTGGTTCCGTTTTTCTTGATTTGCTTATTCTGGATTTGATGGTTGTGGTTGTGGTTGGGGTTGGTTGACTTATTTGAGTTCGGATGCTAATAGTTGAGTTGAGGTGATGACTAATTTTACGGAACGAAAGGCTGTGAGGATTTTTCAATTATATTAGAATCTGATTAGAATGTTAATTTGAGCTATTGAGTTTTTAATTCATGTGTTTAGCTTTCGATGCCCCTACTCCGATCGGAAAATTTTTGTTCAAAATTGTTTGAACAGTGAAATGCACCTTAGATAGGTCGTGTTGAGGCATGTGATATGGTTGAATTTTTTACTTCACATGATAGTGCTTGGCTGAGTCTGCGGTTCTCATAATATGTTCCGGGAAATCTGAGAGGAAGTCGAGGTCTCTACCAAGATTGGCAGTAACGACTAATAATTTTCAAAAAATATTTAGTTCTCTGGCAGGATGGTCTGGTTTTCGAGAGAGCAGATTAACTTCTTTAGGTTCTTTAGTTTTGTTCTTGCTGAAATTTTGTCTTCATAACTTAATATACCATTCTTTAGTTTTCTTAGTTTTGTCTTTTATAGAAGTATATAGATCACATTGTTTTGACCATAATTATTTATTTCATTCAGGAACTGAAGAACTTGAGGCCTCAGCTGTACTCTGCTGCTGAATATTGTGAGAAAACCTACCTTCACAGTGAGCAGAAACAAATGTAAGCTTTGCTGGTTCACTTCTTACAGTGGTTTCATGGTTCAATTGCAAACATGCTTCTGCAAGT
Source organism: Momordica charantia (assembly GCF_013281855.1). Taxonomy (NCBI): domain Eukaryota; kingdom Viridiplantae; phylum Streptophyta; class Magnoliopsida; order Cucurbitales; family Cucurbitaceae; genus Momordica; species Momordica charantia. Next base: position 2,941,202 of record NW_028275163.1, on the reverse strand, counting down.
TGATAAAAGTTTTTAATCATATACTAAGCCTGTTATGGAGTTTCTTGGCTGAGTGTACCTCTCCCTAAGTCTAAGTTCTAGGGTTCATATTCCTCACCAATATTTGTTAAGACAGGTGTTATTTGAATGAGTTAAGTTTGAACTATCATTTCAATGTTGATAAAAGTCTTCCCCCGTGCAACCATAGATATGAATAGGTTTAATCTTGCATGCTTGAAGAATTTGGCGCAGGGAGCTTTCCCTTTTTTAATCACTATTTAGATTGTTGGTCAAGAAGAATTGACATATCATATAACTGGAACTCTATAAGCATCCACAAAGAAAGGGACACTTAACCAATATCAAAGAATTGTGACAGGGTTGTGGACAACCTAAAGGACTATGCTGTACGGGCTCTTGTTAATGCTGTCGATCACCTTGGTACGGTGGCATACAAGTTGACTGAGCTTCTCGAGCAGCAAACGTCAGATGTATCAACCATGGAGCTTAAAGTCTCTTGTCTAAATCAGGTAAACGTCTTGCTCATGTCTTACTGAGAAAGCAAGCAAATGATATTGAAGGAAAAATTAAGTCTATTTTTATTTTAGCAACTTCTTACATGTCAAATATATACGGATAAAGAAGGCCTCAGGCAGCAGCAGCTACTGGCATTGATTCCAAGGCATCATAAGCATTATATTTTACCGAGTAAGAATAGCAGTTATCCTTTTGTTATCTCCTCTTGCTGCTATGATGACAATGTGAATTTTAACTTCACCCTCTCTCCCCCTTCATATTTGACCTTTGCTGTTTCATTTTGTTTACTCCAACTAGATTCTGTCAGTAAGAAGGTACATTTTAGTCCACAATTACAAACCGATGCTAGGCAACAACCCTTTCAAGCAAGAGGTCGTCTTCAGCCCTCAGGTATCTGATTTATGGTCAAGACGTTTCGTTAATCTATTTCTGTTATCAGTTCATTCTTCTGATTTATACATTGGTGCAACTTGGTTGTTTTAGTTTCTATTATATTTATTCTTTTACTTGATAGGAATTTCAGTTTCTGTTATAAATTTAACATCCTGCCCATATATTGGTGTGAGCTTGTATTCTTCATTTCCATTCTAGGCGTTCCTGCATCAAAGACGCTTTCATGGCATTTAGCCTCAGAGACAAAGTCGACACTGAAAGGTGGTCCACATTCTTTAAACGGGTAAGTAGAGGGGATTTCTTGCATGAGCTTTAATTGCATAAGACAATTTCTATGTATTTCCCTTAATTCCTGATATTATCGAGTCTCCCACTTTCTCATGGTTTTCTTTTTTATTATTATGCAGTAACGAGGAGCAAAAAATTGCAGAAAAAACTTCTGGAACTTTCCATCTTATAGGTATATAGTATTAGAACTAGTGCAGCACAATGTTGGTAACTGGTGCCATTGATGTGATTGGAATTTGTTTTCTCTTGAAACAATGATCCTTATTGTCAAGCGTGCTCTTGTAGATAATGATGCCACCACCCGTCCGAAATACTCAGCTGGTTACACTCAGCCATCGAGTGGATTTCCTGCTTCCAATGCAATTCTGCAAACGTTTGGTGCTACTCACAGGGTAATGTTAAAACTGATCAGACTATATGCATTCCCAATTTTCTTCTGAGCACATGCATGGTAATTAGGAGTGATAAGCCTTTCCGAAGGGGTGTTGTTGGGTTGGTTTCTTCAGGCTTTCTACATTGTTTTCTGCTGATCCATTTTATTTTTATTCATCTCTTGAATGGAACAGATGTTTTTAGTCCATTTTGTTTGAACTTAACATTCAAATAGAACAGTTCCTGCCTTGCGTATATGCCGCGACTTCTAGGATATCAAATTTGCATATTTTTTTTTAAGTATTCTTGTGGACATTGGACCGTAAGACATAGGTTTTTGTTACTTCTAATAGGCTGTGATCTGATTATAGTTTGCTAATTTTCAGGACTTCTTATCCTTTCTTGTTCGTAACAGCATTAATTTCTCTTCTCTAATTCCTCTGTCGTAATGTCTGAAGAAAATGCCAATCTTACAACCTACCTCTTACAGGAAGCATTCGAGGGTTCCAAACAGTTGACAGCATTCAGGTCATTTGATGCCCCGAATCGACACGAAAGAGTACATGCCCCCGCTCGCAGCAAAAGTGTGCTGTCTGCTTTCTTCGTGAAACAGAGAACACCGAAACTTAAGGTGGGCTCGGTCTTGTGAATTCTTCTTCAACAGAAGTTACCGGCAATAACCTCATCTATGGCTGCACAAATTCTATTTGTATTGCATCTCTCTCTCTGTTACCTGTTCATTTTCTTCTCTTTTATGTGCTATAAATAATGAAAAATTAGTACATATAACTGATAAGTAATAAGGATTTAGGGAAGATGGTAGTCAACAATGTCTATCCGTCAATTCCTGCCTGATATGATAATTGATAGGCTAATTTCCGTGGACGGTTCATTTTCTGTATTGGTACTTTGTGACTAATTGATTATCATTTTCATAGCTTCTTTCTATGCACTCGGGATTGGGACTTTTATATCTTAAATTTCGATTACCATTTTCCCTTACGGGGGGTTTTTTTTATTTTATTTTTCTATCAGGCAGACAAAGGACGAAATTTGATTTATATAATTCTTCTATCGTGAGATTTAAAATAATTTTGAAATAGCTTTCGTATGAGTATGATTTCTCAACTTTTTCAGCCATTGCCAAATTGTCAATTTATAATTTAGTATTTTATAGGGTTTTAGAACCTATCTTTATCCATGGAGTTTTGTGTGGATCTGTACCCCATAATTACGAAGCGGAATCTTTCACTATTGAGAATTTTTGTTTGTCACTAATAAAAATATTTGATTATTTCCGAAATTTTGAAAAGAAAAAGGTTAATATGAACGGGAACATGTTTTTTTTTTTGTGGATTTTTTTTACTTAAAATTTGTATGAGTTTGTCAAAATTTATTTATGTAAAAAACAAACCAATGCCAAGCTAAAATGGTTAAACATTTCTATACCTCCTCTTGTCATAGATTTGATCTAAATTACACGTATAATTATTTATGATGGAATATTAAAAAAATGCAAAACGATGAGAGAAATACAATGTCTTAGATGAAGCTTTTGTACTCACCATATGAGCAACTAGTTGCGTTCGTATTATTAATACCTCAAACTAGCCTCATGATACATTACGGTCTCGCTTATCTCTATCTCAAGTTTCATCTTTACCATAATTCCCAATCAAGTAAACTAGAATACAAATTTCAGTCTCCCAAGAATATTTAGTTAACACTCGAATAATTCATATACAAGCGAGGCCCTCCACAATCAATATATAATTCATAGTCCTCATGCAATTATCAAAAAACAAACTTTTCGTACGTTTGTGTATTTTACAAGTCACCTTATCGAGTGATCAACAATACATTTTAAGGTGACCTACATTAATACATTCTTCGATATCCATATTCGTAAGAGGTTTGTGATATATATATATACACACACACACACACATACACATACATACATACATACACATTTAAAAAAAAGATTTGAAAACAAAGAGCGATAAGAATCTGACCACGTTCCAAATAATATTATATATATATATATATACATTATTCCTAGTTTGAGGAGAAAATAGCAAGAATGGTAGGCACGTCAAAATTTTGTCACATCGTTGGTGAAATGACCAAGGATTAAAATCATATTCAAGCATATTGTCACAAAAAAAAAATAAAAAAAAAATCATATTCAAGCTTTTGTCATTTGGTGGCTCTCGCTCTCATATTCATTAATCTTAATTTAATTGTCAACTAAACACGACAATCCATTCAAATTCTGAGATTCCAATCTAAACATTACCCTAGCAACTCAATTAATTTGATAAATAAATCAAATCTCAACTTCAAAATAACCCAATTTCCTCCTCCTTTGAACTCTCTTGTTTTGTTTGTGTAATTTGAGCTAAGAAGTGAAATATATATTTGATATAGGTATGTATTTATTCATTCAAACTCTAAAAACTACATAAATATCATATTAAATTTACCTCTTGTGTTACATATTAACTTTTACAAATCATAAATTCATAATCTAAACAATTATTACATAAACTTATGCTTTTATAGCCAATTTTGTGTACAATCCAAAAATAAAAAGTATCTCTTTTTGTTTATAATATATTCTTTAGTATATATAACATTTTTCTTATGGCATAAACCATATTTCTTTCTATATATATCAAATCTATCTCCATCTCGTGTTCGGTATCCGATTCTCTTATTTTCCAAATTGTTTGTTGAACCTACTTATAATTTTAGATAAATTAATTAAATGAAGTTCGTGACATAGTTATTCATTTTATACTGGAGAAGTGTCACATAACTTAATGGGTATAGTTGTAACGCTTGACTAGAATGAACTGATACCATTAAGAAAGCTTAAAAGAAATGATAGTTACTATCTATACTAACAAGGTGCACCTTCCTTTTCGGTAACTCAATCCTAAGATGGGTGATCTCGTAGTTTCTTTACTATGAAGCATGTGAGTGAGGACAAACATGCTGATGTCGGGGCAAAGAGGTGCCAAATCTGGATTCCAAATCCTGGTCCGAATCCTGTGCTTGGGACGTTACTGAATGGTATTAGAGCGGAACCTCTCCTGACAAAGAAGTGTCAAATCCGGATTCCGAATCTTAGGCTCGGGACGTTACAATAGCGGATGGAGGTTTTCCTCTCTCCACCGTCGTTTTCTTGGAGCAGGTCTTTTGTCAATGAGTAAAAAAGCTTTCTATTGATCACTGCTAAAAATTTAACCGCTTGAAAAAATTCTCTCGATCTTTTTCTACGTTATTTTTTCTTATTTATTCAAAAAAATATAATAGTCGCGAGATTCCTCGCTACCAATTGAGAAGAATATTTCGTAATCTTAAATTTCATAACAAGTTAAACAACCCCACTAAGACAAACACATAAGGCTGATTAGAAGTCATATTCATACAACTTATCTTGTGAGTTTTTGTAATGAACTACATTTACACAACAAAGAGTTCACACCCAAATAGAAATTTAAAATCCCCTATTTAATGACATAATCTTTATTATTTTGGGCCATCGTTTTCCCCATTCTCCCTATAAAAACAGACTTAATTCATGCTCTCACTTCATCAAAGGAATTACATAAACTCTTAGCAAAAAATTCCACCGGAAAAAATGGAGTTTCGTCTGAAAACTCGCGGAGCTCTCCTCTGCTTCATGGTAATTCTTACTGTAATGGCGAAATCCAATGCTGGGAAAATTGCAATTTATTGGGGTCAAAATGGGAACGAGGGCACTTTGGCTGACACGTGTGCCACCGGAAACTACCAAATCGTGATCTTGGCTTTCCTCTCCGTCTTCGGCAACGGTCAGAAGCCGCAGATCAACTTGGCCGGCCATTGCGACCCCTTCAGCAATGGCTGCACCAAGTTGACCTCCGACGTCAAGTCGTGCCAAGCGAGAGGCATCAAGGTGATCATGTTAGATTATATTATAGACAATACTTAAATGCTGAATTTAAACGGTAATTACTATTATTGAAAAATTGACAATTCAATCTATTTTTTTTTTAATATAATAGTGGTGAGGATGGTTAAATTTGGATTCATTAGTTTTTTAGAGGTGCTTGCAAAAGTAGAAAAAAAAATCAATAAGAATTTGAGAGTTAACGACCACTTTTCAGTTTTGTAAAACTAGTAAAATCGGGAGGGACCTAACCTATGTAGAAAAAGGAAAAAGTCTAGAATATCTTTAATGAATACATAATATAATAATGATATATTTTGATTGACGGTTGATATACTTGAATATATATACTGTTCACATATCTAAGTTTACATAATTGAAAAGTTGTTGCTATATTTATAAATATCACAAATATTTTAGCTATCCATCACAATCTTTATTTATTATTGTAAATAAGTTGTTAAGTCGAAGTTAATTTGTTAGGTGATACTTTCCATTGGAGGAGGTGTTGGAAGCTACTTTCTCTCATCTTCCGCGGATGCTAGAAAGGTTGCAATCTATCTATGGAACAACTTTTTAGGTGGAAATATATCGTCGTCGTCCCGTCCACTCGGCAGTGTTGTGCTCGATGGCATCGACTTTGACATTGAAGGCGGGACAACTCAACATTGGGATGAGCTAGCAAGGTTTCTGTCGGAGTTTGGTCATCGGAGTGGTAAAAAGGTGTACCTCACAGCGGCTCCACAATGCCCTTTCCCAGATGCTTGGATTGGTGGTGCACTGATGACGACAGGGCTTTTCGACTATGTATGGGTTCAATTCTACAATAATGCACCATGTCAATTTTCTGGAAATGGTAGTAATCTCTTTGAGTCATGGAAGAATCAATGGACTTCTAAAATTCCTTCGGCCAAAATATTCTTGGGGTTACCCGCTGCTCCTCAAGCTGCCGGTAGCGGCTTCATTCCCGCTGGTATTTTGAAGTTGGTGGTACTGCCTGTCATTAAACGTTCACCAAACTACGGTGGTGTTATGCTATGGTCAAAGTTTTACGATGATCAAATTCACTATAGCTCCTCCATAAAACATGATGTATAAGCCTGAGGAATATTACGTGCTGCTTATTCGTCAACATCCATCTTCCTATCGACTATTATCATTAAAAATTTGGTAACTTTTATATAAATGTTGTTACTTTCCATGCTTGCTTCATCATTTGTATAAGAATATGTGTGCCTGTGTGGATGTATGTATTTGTACATTGCCGAATAAAAAGTTTAAGTGGATGTAAGTTGATTTTAAGTTTTTGATGACACTCCAATAAAGTTTTATTAGTATTCATATGATCCACTCGTGTTAGATCAATAACCACATCTATAATTAATATATATATATATATATATATATATTTTGTAGGATATACATTATAGAGAAACTTGTGTATTAAATGATACATAAATTAATCAATGGACAAAATATGCAATAAGTATGAAAAAAACAAGTATGAACTTGCATTGTAGGATGAGCAGGAGCATAATATTTTAGGGAATGTATTATATGTTACAATTACTAAGATGCATATAAAAATAATTAGGATCAGATCTTAATTATTAATTAATAGTATATAAAAAAAAGAGTAGATGAAATTATTCTTTATAATATCTTTTTCGATGTCATAATCAAATATAGAGAAGGATCGAATTGGAAAAGTTGAAAGTTATTGATTAATAACTAAGTTGATAATATATATATTTTTGAAATAATCTCTCCTGCAATTGTTTTTTTTTTTTTTTAATGATTTTTGTTTTGTTTTTAAGCATTCCTCCCATGGTTGCACTAGAAAAAAATTTTAAATTATCGAAGGAATTTTTGTACTATTAGATTATTGAAATTTTTTCATGTTTATTTAAAATAACCAAAGCAATTTTTTCTCTTGGGAATGCGTCTACTTGGTTAATCATAGAAAACAGAAAAATTCTCTTTTTAAACCCTAAACCAAAATTTTTATAACGATCTTTCTTCGAAGAACTCGTTAATCCATAATCCACAGAAAATTGGAAAACGACAGTTCGATTAACGAAAAAATTTTTCTTCGAGGCTTCAACTTCGAACTCCTTCAAGTTCTCAGACCATCGTTTGCCTCCCTTTTCTGTAAACTTCGTTCCATGTTCATAATCACTATCAAGCTTGTTACATCTTTCGACAGAATGCAGTTTCCACCAGTTAATTTTCGTATTCATGATGATCGTCTCGGCCAAAGACGACGGCATCTTTGTTCGCTGGTAAATGCTGCTCTAATCCAAGGACGAACTACTTCAACCTTTGAGTCTCTGTTGTCTCGATCTGGCTTGATGGCTTGAAGCTCTGGGGCAAATCATCTTTTGAGGAGTATTTCGATCTCATCATACGGTATCGACTCTGTTACACCATAGCTTGATGCTTCTGATAATATATTATGCACCCGATGCGCTGAAAGTCGATGAATTAACAAATCTGAAAATTGAATTTGGCATTGAATATCTGATGTGGTGAGAACTTTAGAACTGGAATTAGTGCAGTATCTTTGCATGATTAGTTATGATTCCTTTATTTAGGTTAGACGTTAGCAGTTTTAGCACATGATTAGCGAGCAGACATTTTCCTGATTTTGCTGAATGCTGAATTTGGAATTTTGTTTCCCTCTTTTAATCATGTTCTTGCTTTGCGTGGTTATTGTGTAGAACGTATATAAATTCTTCAAACATGATCCATATGAGGAGATAACAGCTTCAAAGTCTTCCTTTGCCATAATGGGAAATTATCAATATTAAGAGGTTTCATTCGATCTGCCCTCCCTTCCTAATCCTGGGGCGTATTCTCTGTTTACTCTTATTGTTCTGCATTCTCCTCTATAAATGGTCTAATCTGTCTGTTAGGCTCAGGTCACGTCAGTATGCGGGTCATGCTAGATCCAAATCTTTTTACTTGCACAATATTCAACTTATTTAGATTGAAACTTCTTTTTATAATGTGGAGCGGGCGTTTAGATTTACTAGCAGAAGGACTCTTGGTAATAGGGAAATGGAGGGGACCGGTTACTTTTTAATTCCTCTCAAGAGTTTTTGTTAGTTTGATTTTTATCTTTGAAATATATAGTATCCAATTTTAATCAACAAGCTGGTCCCCCCTGCCTAGAGTATACATTCATTTCCTTTTCATGAAATTGTTAAAAACGTACATACAGATTACAGTTTTGGGAATGAGATGAAACGAAGAAGTGAGTTGTATTGCTAGGACCCCTCAGAGTTTATATCATCGTGGATCTAATATTTGAAAATTTTTCTCAAATAGTTTCTAGTTTTTCATCCTCCTTTTCCCTGAACTACTTTTTAAATTTTGTGGAAGTTTTATATGAACAAGTAGAACCTTCTTATTAATCTTGCTTACACTATCTGTGCATGATGTACAAGTGGATAACATTTGTTTAACTGTCCAGAGATTCTATCTTACCTTGCTGGAACTAACTTTTTGTATATTATTGAGTTAGGAATAATGTTTGTTATAATAGTTTGTTTCTGCGAACTTACTATACTTAAAAGAGTTAATACGGCATATGAATTTAAGAAAACCTCATTCTGTGCAAGATACACTTCTCCACCTCTTTCTAGTTTTATTCAAAGCATATAGATTCCGATTTACCTAATCATCTTGCAACTTCAGTTTTTCTGCTAAAGGTGCTGGTCTTTACACTTGGATTTATTAGATTTTTATTTTCTTTCTTGTTTCTCCCATATTTCTTGAATACGTTTAGAACCACGTGTCTCTCGAATTTAGTTAAATTTCTAAAGGAAAAAGGTTATCTCAAAATCTTTGTCTTTATTTAAATTAGATCAAGTCAGCACCTATCTCTACCTATCTCTCTGTGTTGACCGCTCTTGAAAAATTGGTAGCTTATCGTTTGTTTGTTTGTTTTTTTTTAATTTTCTATTTTTACATTTCTTTATTGTTAACAACTTAATGGTGCTCAACACCTAAGTATGTTCCTTTAAATTAGGCCAAGATCAATTCAGAGTTTAAGTCTTTGTTTAGCTTTTTAGTTCATATGTTGTATTGGTGTATGCTTTCAATATGAAATTGGAATTCACAATGGTAAAAATTTTAATGTCTATGTTTTCTATGTGAAGTAATAACATCCTATTTTCTATTGACTTCACAGAATAATGCAGTACTTGTATAGAGTGTTTCCTTTTTCCTGATGACTAGATTTGGATTAAGTGGTTCACTGCACGAGATATGCTTGCCATTTAGAAAGGCACTTTTAGTCCTTAGTGTACTTTGTACATTTTTAGTTAGCTAGATTGTTAAATTCTTAAGAATCTTGAAATTTTACTTGTGAAAAATAAAATTAGAGGTTTTTAAAAACAAAGTATGTGCTTGTTTTATAAGTGAACTAGGAAAAAAAAACTCCCATTGTCATGAGTTTTCTATGAGGAAGTGGTAGTCAAATTGCAAATTGAAGACTGAAAAATATAGATCATATAAAGAACTAGCAAACATATTGTCAGCATTTTTCTTGGGGGGGAGGGGGAGGGGGGCTGGTTCCTTGTGTCTCTTGTTTGACCTTAATGGAATAGACAAAATATCCTCTGGTGACCACCATCATGTTTAGTCATTACATTGAGGTATGGATCACGTGGTCTTGTCGCCGAAAAATATATATAATTGTTTTCTTCATCGTTGTTACGTCCATGAATTGCAAACAACCATGGACGACTCCCGACCTCTAGCAGTTGAGAGCTTTTCCGCCAGTTGGCTGTCGAATGTGAAGCAGTCCTATGATGCCACATCCAAAATGATGGATTACAAGATCGTTAAGCCTTCAAGGTTTCTGGATGAAACCCAGAACTTCAAATTCAATACTCCAATCCATCCATCTGTTCTCATAGCCCATGCTGATGAACTTTTCTTTGATGGCTCTATCAGACCTGTTTATATAAGTCACGCAACATTGGAAGCCTCTGATACATCTGATTTTGTTCCAGTCTTGCACAATTCTTCACTTGCTTCTTTAAATTTGAGTCCAGCCATACAAAACCGATCTTGTCATTCTGGAAGATGGAGAAGATCCTTGTGTATGTTACAGAAGTATTTAGGATGTCTCAGTCCCATTTGTCATAAAGGACACCCAGGCGATATTACCTGGGTTGATGATATTAAACATAAATCCCGTGATGTTAAGAGCCGGCACCATTCCCCTCGAGTATCTCCACAAAGAAACAGTAGTTCTTCATCAGGTGATTGGTGTCATCTAGAGAGCTCAATTTATGAAGCAATACTTCACTGCAAAAAGTCAATAGGTGTGTTACACGTGTTTTTCTTTTATGTTTGGTTAATCTCCACTTCTTCAATACATAGTATTCTCATTCTCTTCTTGTTTTAGGGGAATGATATCCTGAACCAGAAGAAAAGGGCAATGGAAATTGGAAGGATAAAATACCAGACTTCTGGAAGGGTTCCCGCATGGCAATTTGTTCTTTGTCCTCTTTTTCTTTGGCAACATCCCTTTTCACTTCAATGTCTGAAGAGAGATTATATTTTTTTGGTCCTGTGAGGATGAAAGACAAGTATTCGATCTAAGATGTGTTTCTTGATGCTCTACTTGTTTGTTATGCTGTATACCGTAGAGGAGTGAGAGAAACGAGTCTTTATTTAAGAAAAAACAGGGAATTTGTTTTATACAGAATAGGTATAAGAGGAATGCCTGTACATTCAGCATTGTGCGTTTTCAAATGTACACATCCAACTTTTCTGATTGTTAAGGAAAACTCTGTATTTACTTCTTTTGATTTGCGATACAATTCAATGGACATTCAGATTGTTGTAGCAGTTGGACTCATTTCTTCACATATCTGATATCCATATGTGTTCAATGACATGCTTCGGCTAGTCTCTGGCTTAGTAAATCTTTAGTTTTCTATCCCAATTTCCATTGATGGAACCCAGACGGAAAACTACCATTTCTGTCTCTAGAGATAGAAAGAGGGAGAGAGAGTAATGTTAAGCTGGTTACAAGTAGGACATGGACAAAGTCTGTTAGTAGAAAATCCACGAAGATTAACTCTCACTCCTTCCCTTTTGTTGTTTTCCTTTTTGTTCAGCTTATCATTGATATTTATAGTGGAGTTCCCCCAATAAAAAAAAAAAGGAAACAGAGAGAGAAAAAAGATGAAAATAGTGCTCATCATCGTAACCTTTCACGTATTTCAAACACAATCAAAATCTGTGAATCCTCTGCTGAGGGGACCAACCTAATTCTTATCTTCACTGCTGGTTATGACCTTTGCCCATTGCCAGGGGTCACATGGATATGCTATCATCACCAAAATCCATTGAACCTTTATCCTGAATTTGTTAGCCTTTGTTTATATTATATGAATATTTTATGGTAGAACTGAATGAATCAAAATTTAGAACTTAATTGTCCACTAAGCACTGAAAAGCGTCCTCCATAACAAGTTCATAAAAAATCTTCTGAAAACATATGTTAAATATTACACTGTTACAAATTCTTGTGTGGAGGATGTAGATTGGTGGAGCTTATTAGGAACTGGTAGTTTGGACTTCTGCCACGAGGCACAAACTACGAAATTAGATTAGATTAAATTGTATGTAGGTAGTTGAGCACAGCACAGAGACGAGAAAAATTTAGGAAAATGCCATTGAAGAGTTTCAAATGTGATGGGTTTTTCCCCGTGAAGAGTGAAAGGATACACTCTAATACAGAATCATCTCTTTATGGAAAACATTAGTTCCTTCATTGTTTGAACAAAGACAAGTGGGAGTTCTAGTGATTTGAATAGAATTAAACGAGAATCAACTCAACTAGGTGGCCAGTTTGTAGGGCTCATTCTTTATTATTGTAGTTTATGAACTCAACTAAGGTTACTCTAACTCAAGCCAGAATCGATGTCATCCACTCTCAAATTTTGTTATTTTGCATCAAATAGAGATGTTTCATATTTCATCAAGTTTCATCCGAAAGAGGCTGTCATTATTCTCTCTTCAAAGTTTAGTTCTAAAAGAGAGAAGAGGAAAAAGAAAAGCCCCACCAAACAAGGCTCAACCATCACCGAGAACGCGTAGCATATCAATATGAATCATCTCTATCTGATGCAAAATAACAAAATTTGAAACTATTGAGTCGTACGTACAAAACCAAAAGAAAACAAGGTAGAAAGAAGAAGCATTCCCCACCACACAAGGCATTTGGGAAGGTGGGGGGACCAAAGACATTGATATGGGAGGCAGTCGCTGTTGTTGCCACTGATGCGGCGGGCAGATGCCTAAGATTTCACTCTCTTCAGATTCCCAAATGCCATTTTTAGAAGTTGGGATACACTGTTTCCCTTAGACATTGAACCTTCCAGTTAATTAGAGCATCAGAAGCAGCCAAAGCCAAAGGAGGTTGGGTATGGGATTCTAACTTCATAATTTCCTTTGACAGACTGCACCACATGCCCATTTCTAATGGAATTGGGGACCAAACTGGCTAAGTTCTGTCTCTGGTTTATCCTCAAGATCAGATCATACCAAGTTACTTTGTCCACCTTCTGACTACGATCGAAATCAAATGGGTTCGTATCTTTTTCTTCAAGCATAATCCTCTTTTCATATCTGTATGTTTTAATAATGATTTCTCAGTTTTTTTTTTTTAGATTCATCTGAAGGAATTTCGAGCCGAGCTAAGAAATGACCATTAGAGGACACCCATCGTTAATACTTAGGAAAAGATGTTCCCAAGGACTTAAACCATCTATGAAATAGAGGGGTTTGTTTTTTCTTTGGGGCCCAACCTAAACGGGGTGGGGATGAGAGGATCTCCGTCTAGGTTCTCCATCCCGCCCTGTTAAATATATATTAAAGAAGTTCTAAGGTAAAAGAGGATTCATCCTTGAGAATTAAACGTTTAATTAGAAATTCCTTTTTAAAAAATTATTTGATTGGATTTCGGTTTTCGTGAATTTCTGCCGAAATTTTGTGAGGACGAGTAATTAAATGGAGACGGGGACGGGCTGGCCCCACTCCGTGAAACACCCATACTATGAACTGGTAAACAATGGATAAAGGTAAATCACATGGATTATAATTTGAATGATTTCTTTTTTTTTTTCAATGCTCTCGTGGATATCTAAAAATTATTTCGTAGTTTTTTGTTTGTTGATTACCTTAAGTGAAGAGAACTAGAAATTCATTTGACAATGATAAATTTGTTTCTCTTCAATTTTGAAGGGAAAAAAATGAGATCCGTTAAATTTTCCAAAGTTAGAACTTGTGTTAATATACATATTATAGATGGAATGACAAAAACTATATATTATGTTTGTAACAGTCTATTTTCAATTTTATAAAAGTAATAGCATACCACGCTATAATTAAAGATTCCGTGGGTAATTGGTGTAATTTCGTTCAACAAAATTGGCAGGGAATCGAATTTGTGTGCTCAGTATTCCTGGTTAGATTTATTGGCTTAACATGATTTATCCTTTATTTAGTGAAGTTTTATTTTTTAAAAGATGCCATGAGTTTAGTTAAACGGTTAAGGAATCTCCCATCCTTACCCTTGGAAAAAAAAATATTTTTGTAAATATTTGGCTTACGTTTCAGATTGCTTTTCCTAAAGCAAAATACGCGTTACACATTGTAGAACGTTAATCACTAAGGTCCTGTTTACCTACCAGGAATTGAAATTGGAATGAATCAGAATGAAATCGCAAGGGAATGAGAATGAAAGAATGTGAATCAATTTTTCATTTCCTTTGATAGTGTTTATCAAATTTTAGGATGAGAACCAAGTGGTGGGGCTTATCCACTTTTTTTATTCTCATTCCCTGAAAAGAGAACTTACATATTTATTGCAATCACTTTTTTACCTTTACCTTTTCTCTCTCCTGATTAATGAAACTCGTACCTTTTTATTTAATTGTTTTATACTTTTTTCATTTATACTACTAATAATTTTTCTTTTAGTAAAAATTTATATCACTTTTATTAGTGATGTAATTTTATTATAAAATATTATAAATTTATATATAATATTTTAATTATATTTTGTTATTATTAATTAATATCATATTTTTTAAATATAACTTATTATTATTAATTATTATAATAATAAAATTTAATAATATCTTATATTAAATTTAATAGTATTTGAGTGGATTTATTATTTATTAATATTAATATTAAATAAATTGTTATGGTAAAAAAATTATTATCAATAGTATAATAATAAAATATATTATTATTATAATTAAAAATTAGCACGATAATGTATTTGTAATTAATTAGAAGGAAAAGGGTATATTAGTAATTTTCATTCCGATTCTATTCCTATTTGCTTAATCACTCATGAATCTTATATTTTGAGTTTGACACTCGTCTTCCCTTTTGGGCTAGACCGACGCCCAACAACTCGGTGGGCTTTGATATTAGCCCATTAAAGAACAAAGCCCAAGCATATGCAACGTGTCATCAATTCGTAAGCCCAAATTATATCGGAAATAATAAGTTTTTTTCCTTTTTCTTAGTTCAGTTTTTCCTCACCATCAAACACTTTACTTGAAATCGAATGAAATTCACAGATAATTTTTGAAGAAGTAGAAATTAAATTCACTGGTATCGTGCCGGAGCTGAAGCATCTTTAAGTTTCAGAAAAATTCGGAGGTTCGATTTGCTTCCTGCTTCGTCTCACGTTTCGTAATCTTGTTGACAGTTCTTTTTAAAATTTTTTTTTTCCCATTGATGGTGCAGTGATTATTGCTTTTGGCAGCAATGAATTCGGTTCCGCACCAGTTTGCGGCTCAACCTCCGTGGTTCTCGATGCCGCCGCCGTCTTGTGCATCTTTCTGGAATAACCTCAACGTGCGTGATCGTCTAAGGGATTTGCAAGAAACGCTGGATCTCGCAAAGTCGATGTATGTATTTGTGCGTAATTTGTGGAAAACTACGTCGCAGTTAATGGTGTTTTTTTTTCTTTGCTGTTTTGCTCTAGCTTTGAAATGCTCTTGTTCGAAGTTGTGATTGAAGTGTTAATATTGATAGGCAGAAAGAACTTGAGATGTTGATGATATTTAAAGATGGCAAATCGTCCGAGCAGAGTGCGGTTAGTGTGCCTAACGACAGTGAGTTTTCTGAGTACTTGGAAGATAGAAGGATTAATTTGGAGTTGCAAGAATCGCGTTCGGTTGAAGCTGTGGTTGCTTTGATGAGAAAGTTGAGAGCTCAGCTTCATCCATTTAGGATGGTCTATGACGAATCGAGTCCATGGCAAGAAAAAAACGCTGCAGTTAGGTTATCTACTAAATTATTGAAGGCCAAGAGAAATAAGCTGTGGAGAAAGAGGAAGAGGAAGCGCATTGCTGAATCACTTGCAAAGGTAGTGTTTAGGTCATTTGTATTCCAATTTGTCTTACAATTTTTACCACAATGTTAGTTTTCTTTACCTTTTTATTGTGGCAACTTAGGAACGTGGAAGTTTTGACCTAGTTGATCGAGAGGCTGATGAATGGAGGGCCAGGGAGATCGCCAAGGATATTGCAAAACGCAAGGTGCTGGAATATTTACCTGTTTCAACTGTTTTTTTTGGCTAAGAATTCTACATTGTTTTCCTTTGTTTTTTTGTTTTTTTGTTTCGTTCTTTTTTTTATTCTTTCAAAATCAGAATTAGTAACCAACCATTTAATGATGAATCTTGAAGTTTGTTCTTCATGTTTTGCACTTGATTACTATTGTATTTCTGCTTGTCTAGCTCTGGACTATTGAACATCAGCCCAAAGGATATTAACAGAAAAGTGTTTATTGTTGATGAGTAATTAATCCATACAATGAAATTGGTGAATGGTTTCAGGTGGAGAAGATGAAAGAAATTGCAAGAGTTAAAGCAAAAGAGGAGAAGAAGAGGATAGATTCTGAGGTGACAATCAATAGTATTAGAACTATTCATGCTACCTTTCTATCCCTTCTTTTATGAATTTCTAGCTAATGTCAGATATTATGTAGCTTGAACTAGCACTAATAGTGGAAAAGTTGCAAGAACTTCGCTCTATCAGGATCCAAAAATTGAAGAAACAAGGTTCGATTTCTTACTTCTCATCCTCTTTTTCCTATTCTAATAACCATTATTAAATATCATTCTTGACATGCAGATGGTTTTTTTTGTTGTTTTAGTAGATTTGTTACCTAGTGCAGTCTCATTCTTTTTGGTTGGCACTATGTTAGAGTTTATGAGTACCATGGATAGAAGAACTAAATCTAAATTATTTCTGGGAAAAAAAAAACAAACAAATGGAAGCCGTAGTTGCATAGAAACAAGAACCATTTCCCAACGAATGAAAATAAATGGAGTTGTTGTAAGTAATAGTCTCATACTTTCTAATATAAGACATGATCCCAACATCACATGGAATGCCTAACTT
The DNA here is from genome assembly GCF_013281855.1 of Momordica charantia. Lineage (NCBI taxonomy): Eukaryota > Viridiplantae > Streptophyta > Magnoliopsida > Cucurbitales > Cucurbitaceae > Momordica > Momordica charantia. The sequence continues at coordinate 2,924,240 of NW_028275163.1, read as the reverse complement.
ACTTGTGAACACCCTGTTTACGAGATTCTTTTCTGTAAATGGTGGTAAGCTATACAAAGTTATGGTTAGTTGGTTACACTTACAGCCTCATGACAGTAGGGGTTGGCGATATATTTCTCCAGGTCATTTTCTACCTGAGGAGGATGATAAGTTTCTGGAGAAGGTTCGAGCTGCAGTTGAGGAAGAGGAACGTCAAGCCCTTGCTGCAGCTGATACGGATGCTGCCAGGGATGCCATTGCAACTGCAGAAGTGTCTAGGAAGACCATTCCAAGTTACAATCCTGAATCAAAAGATCCAAATAGTAATGCAGAAAGGCTCGAAGAAAGAAATGATCAAAGAACTGCGAGTGCAGATGATAAGGTCTCTAACATCAGCACTGATAAGGAACCTGGGAAACAGTTTGGAGAAGGACAAGGTTGTGGAAGAGTGTATGATTATGCGGCCAATTTACCAATGGAATTCTATCATTATTATTATGGAAGTAACACTGATATGGGGACATTAATTGAGGTAATTGAAGTAATTTTCCTAAGCTTTTCACTTATTGCAGAATCTTGTGGAAAAAATTTCGTCATCTGCATGCAGTAGATGTATATTCTGTTTGCAAGACAGAGCATTTCTCAGAGTATCTCCTCTAGCATTTTTGATAAATGTACATTTTGATTAATTTTCCTTAAAAAAAAAAATTACAGTATCTACATTGGTACTTGTTTTGTGCAAATGAGTGAGCTTTATAAGTATGAGTCACATGTAGTTTGTAGGGTTTGCATTTCTGAAAGATATTATGTGTCCTGAGAGATTTGTGAGCGATGGGTGAAAGCTGGTGTAGTTTTATTGTTTTATTTCATGGGAACATACTAAACGTAGGCCCAAAGCTAAAGCATGAAGTCCAAAACTTTTACTCGAATTCCTTTGGTGTATTCTGTAGAACCTGAACTAACATTTTAAAGAAGTGTTTGTGTGATACTGAACAACATTCCTCTACGATCTGCTAATTGTTCTTAAAACAACCATTAACACACGGTTTTTGAATTACATCTGTTATGACTTTCGATGCAGGTTAGAAGATCGTGGGATGCATACATAAGACCTGGAGGAAGGTAAGATACCATTCTTTCACTCTAGTTATTCCACTTTTCAAGTATTGTAGTCTTCATAGGAAAACTGGTGATTTGATGGAAGTTACTAACACCTTACAAAAACATATTTGAACTTCCACGAGTACATCATAAATTTACAACAAAAACCACCATACTAGTACTTAGGAATAGCTTCAACTGTGCTCATTTCAGTAAACCTCACGATATCTCTACAGTTGCTTCTAGTTTCTGCTTATTCATACATCCGTTCATATTTGTATATATATTCCAATGAATTCATAGCCTGGAAAGGTGGGAGAGTTATGTTAAATGAATTTTGCTACGGGATTTTGTGCAGCCGAATACCGGGACATTGGGTTCAACCACCACCACCTGCTGATGAAATATGGGCAGCATATTTGGTGCGACCAAAATGAATCCAGCCAGCCATACGGTACAGAATTGGTTTTTCAAAATTTGCTGGTACAGATTGGTACAAAATGCAAATACATAAATAACAAGCTTATTTTGGATGGCATGGCATCGGTATGTGGTTCTGTGATTATATGCGAAAATTGATATACCTTTGCAGTTGTTTTGGTAAAAGATCAATCGTTAAATTTCCTATCTGTTGATCAAAATGTCGTGAAAATTCAGTTGAGTTCATTGTGTCGGGTGAGGAATTGTAACAAGTTTTACAAGATAGTTCAGCATTGTGAAGGCATACGAGGGAGTAAGAGGCGGCATTTTTGAGCTGAAGAAGGTTTGATGATGATTTATTTTTGGTTTCTAATCTTTACCATTGTTAATGGAAGTTTAGAAAGCGGGTACCATTCATCATGAACATGTAAATAGAAATTTTGGATACTGCATCTTCATGGACGTACGGTTTTAAGAACCCTATTCACTTTCGTTTGAAATTGTTATAGGCTTCTGTCTTTTGTTCTTGTATATTAATGCTTTTGATAATTTATTAATATTTTCATTCTTTAAAATCTATAATAAAATAAACATGATAACTTATTTCTAAAAATATTTTAAAGATTTTGCTATTTTAACTTTTTTTATATATTTTTTATACAATTTAGAAGTCATGTTTGGTCGTGTAATAAACAACTAAAATTTGAACAGAAAACAAAATTATCTTGAAATCACGATAGAAAATGTGAGAAATAAAATATTTTTTATCTATCCATAAAACTATTGAGACTTTTGAACACCCTATCAGAAATGGAGATGTAATGTATAAATTGAAAATAAAAAAAACTTTAATTTTGATGGTGCAAAGTATAGTAAGAGTATAGATGAAATATGCTCGTTTCAATTTTCTTAAGAAATCTAAAAATTTTACCTTTGTTTATTGTTTCTATCAAAATAAGTTTTTCTTTTTTTTTTCTCATTTCCAATTTGTTGCAAAACATAAATTATACATTTAAAATCTTGTAATCCATTTTTATTCATTAAAAATAAATAAATGAAACTTGCATATGGTTTCAAGTATCAAATGTGATATCAAGAATATTGAGTGTATTAAAATTATAGATGACACTTTCTAAACTGTCCTGTATATAATCAAATTTGACACTTTATGTCAATTCTTTTATTGATAGAAAAAACATTTCATTATTTTTAATGCAATCTATGCGGTCCACTATCCTGTACTATTGTTATTGTTCAATAGATTCAGCCCCCTACCACGTGTTATTGTTCAAAACATTTCATTTTGAAAGCACTTAAAAAATCATGTATACAATATAATTCTTGTGATATTACATTCGAGAATAACAATCATAAATAAAATTGAACAGACAAATGTCGAAAGGCTATAATAATTTTATTAATTAATAAATTTTTGAGGAATATTACTATCATTTACACTTTTCTTAACATAAAAAACTAGCGAATATTGTTTTGTAGGAAGACACAACCCATTTGAATTGGTATACAAATCTTATACACTTTCAAAAATAAAATTATATTTCTAATTAGAAATAGAGAAATATCCTCGACGTTCTTGCAAATATGAAACCTTCAAATTAAACAAAAGCCCTATGCTTTCTACATAACATAATACAAAAATATATATAAATATATTATTATTCACATTTTCAATGACAAAATTGTGGCTGCTGGGATTCGAGGCCAGGTCTCCACGGCCACAACGTGGAATTCTTACCACTAAACTACAGCCACCGTTGGAAACAATTTCAACTTCAGCAACATTAGATCTAAAATTATACTTCAAAAACGAACAGAATGATTTGAGAAACTTCAATAACTTATGCACATCATTTAACAAAAACAGGTCGTGAAATCCATAAATTTAACAAAAGTCAAATGCGTTCTTCTTTTTTTTTTTTTGAAGTCAAATGCGTTGTTCATACCTCCATAACTCACAAGAAAAATAAACAACTACTCAACTTATACGAAACAGATTTAACGGGAAGAAAAAAATATCGCCGAGGGTTCCGGACGATCCAAAATTAATGCAAGTTTGGGCGTCCTACGATCCGGCAGATAAATCTGCGAAGGATTTCTTTGAAAGTTAGAGGGGCCTCAATCTCAGAGTTCGTTTCCCCTCTGCTGGGACCTTCGCTTTTAAAAACTAACTAGGAAATGAGAACGAATTTCTGTATGAAAAAACCGACAACCGAACCAGTTATTCATAGCTTGGCTCGGCGATCTGATTTCACTGCGATTTCCGAAGGCAAACTTGGATCAAAAGCGCATTGATTGCAATGGCGCCCCATCCATAGGACCTTCGAATCGAAAATTAAGAGAGAAGAGAAGATATGAAGCTCAGTGAATACGAACCAGATAGATATTCATCTTACCGAGCGATTACAACTTCAACCACTACGTAATCGATGATTTTTCATCTTCAATTTCGTTCTTCATCGCATCAATTATCACTATTTTGCAGGAGACGCTAGAACTCGATCTTATAGAGAGGGAGAAAAGAGAGAGAGCGAGAACGAAACCCTAGATTTCTATGTTGATTGTTGGACTGAAGAAGCCCAACGCTTAAATAGTTGAATACAGAGCTTGAATTGGGCTTTTGGGCCGGTCTGGTTATGTATCAAAATGTAAGAGCCCAAGGCCCACCTATAATGGCTATCTTTTTTCTTTTTCTGAATATTTCTTCAAAAAGTACCCAAAAAATAATTAAAAAAATAAAAACTTAATGAGATAAACATGTAAGAAACGAACTTTTCCACACAGGAGAAAATCAATAATATACCGAAATTTTAAATCGTTGAAGATCCATTTAGTAATGTTTTTTTCTTTAATTTTGAAATTATATTTATTCACAAATCATTTTATAATCTACTCTAAAGAGAAAAAATTAATCCCTAACAAACCTTTTAAAACTCGAAAAGGTTGTTTAAAAAATATTGTTTTTCGTGTCTTGGAATCCAGATTAAAATTTCAAAAGTATTTTGAATAAGTGAAATTAAAAATAAATAAATACACTTGTTAGAGTAGTTTTACCTTAATTTCTAAAAATAAAAATACAAAATATAGCAGTTACGAGATCGGAGATTAAATCTCCGTGACCCCAAATCTTGTATATTGTTTGAATTATTTTGAACAATTTATTTGCTGTCTTCAACATTTTAAAATTATTTTTAATATCTAGTGAACAGAAAATGGATATCGGTGCTAAAGTACTTCATTATGTTTGGCAGTATCGTCTAGGGTCTTTCGTAATATTTAACTCATAATGCGAAGTAAATAGTCATACATTTGAAATTACCCGAACAAAAGAGTTGTTTCGAGACCATAGTTTCCCAAACATTTCATTTCTAGACCCCAATTAATAATCTTTTAATTTTTTGTTGTCCCTTGTTACAAATTAAGCTCAGAAACGTAGCTTCCACGTATTATATAGTTTTAAAAAATATTTTGAAAATTTAGACACTTTTAAAAACCAAAAAAGTAATTTTCATAAATTAATTTTTATTGCTAAAATTTGACTAAATTCAAATATGTTTTCAAAATGGTGGAAAACAAACATACATGTTTAAAACAGAAAATAAAAAAAAAAGAAATTACCACAATATTTGAAACTCGCTTCGGCTAGAAGCCTCAATTTAGAAAAATCAACTCCAACTTTTTAAAATTTAAAAGGACGAATTTTCATCGAGTTCCCACCAAAGGAACACGAGAAAGTCTATGAATGAGTAGGCAGATAGATGATAGTTTTTCTTTCACATCAAAGGCTAAAACTTCGTTCTTAAGGCATCGCTCAAATTGGAAAAATGAAAAACTACAAAACTAGTTACCACAAACCAAAGTACTTCTCTCCTGAAAGTTTCCATACAATTAATAACTTACAAATTGAACACTTGCAGAACAAACCCACTAAATTGCGAAAACCACCCCAATGATTCAACAACCTATGCTCTATCAGCGCAGCCAAAAGACAAAGAGAAAGATCAATAAACATGTGGTTACCGCTTTTTGTGAAGGAAGAGGACACTTAGGCCAGTCTAAGCCGTCTTGCCTTTCAATGGGCCTTTTGGAATCTTGCTCAAAACCTTGTCTTCAAACACGGCGTAGTGCTTTTTGAACTCAATCAATGCCTTCTCCGCTAATGGGTCGATCTTATCTTCATACTTCTCATACAGAACGGGCACCGTGTGCAACAAAACAAAGTCTGTTTTCAAAGATATCGTTTTCAAATGTCAGATTCAACACAGAATGATAAAAGGGTAGCTACAAATGTGAAGATAAAGTTGGAATTGTCGTTACTTATGTAGAACAACGTCAAGAAACTGCACCAGCTTCCCACAATTGACAGAACCCACAAGCCAGCAATTGCCTGAGATAGACATAATATTTATATATTTTAGATAAATCTAAATTAGCATATTAAGACTTATCGTTGAAGCTGAAGCCTAAACGAGGTATAAAAAGTTGTAATTTGTTCAGACCCAATTACTGAGACGAACCATCAACCAATGTAAATACACAATCAAGACAAAACAAAAAGTACATAGATAACATATACGTACCGTGAGGAATTTCTTCAAATCTCTTCCAGTTGCAATGTCCCGCAATAATGCAAAAGCACAGTTAATTTCCGCTCTCAAAGCAGAAGCAACCTCCAGGAAAGGGTCCGCAGGAAGTTGAACTACTGGGACTCGGGGTGGACTCCTGTAAATACACTAATTAAACAGTGGAAAGAAGAGCATAACTTGAAGCCTGCAGAAGCATAATTATTGATAAAGATGAAATTGAAGTCCAGTAACTAACTTGTAAATAAATGTGTGGGCATTGGACCAAAGGAACAAGAGTCCAAGGGCGAGGATCAGAGAGCGACAGACAAACGTAAGCAGATGGCACTCCAGCAATTCAAAGAAGATCCAGATGACAGTGGCTCCACCAAGAACACTGGCTGAGATCTTCTTATTCCTCCACAAGAATAGATCAGCAGCTGCATATGCAAGAGGGAAAGAAATAGTCAACATTCACAACTATCAATAAAAGAAAAAAACATTTCCTCATGACACGAGAAAAACACAATCATCATCAGAGCATATTCAAATGTGAAGAAGCCGAAAATATGTGCGCTGAAAACAAAACTATGAAGTAAAAGTGCAGAAAACTATAAATACTCTGTTCAGAAAGCTCAATGAAATCACTTGAGTATGTCTCAACCTCGATCTGAACTATCAACGTTTCACAGCAAGGTAAAGCAACCAGATCTATAATTTCTTACTGTTCGCATATTCAGCATCCAAGCAAGGAATACGGAAAAAGCTAGAACGACGACTACAGAGCATAAAGACGCCTGATGAACATCAACCAATACCAAGCTCCAACTAAACTAAAGAAAGCAGAATCTCAATCTAAACACTAAGGAAAAAGAAACATAAACACAACTTCAAAAATCAGAAACGAAATGATTTTCAAATAACTTCGAATCAGAGAGGTGAGATTCAGTACGTTTTCCACCACCGAGGACATGATGAACTGGCCTCTCCCTTCCGAAAAGCCGGAAGACTTTCTCCTTCAATGAAGATGAAGCAGCCGACCCCTCGGTTTCGGAATCCGATCCCGACGACGAAGAGGAATCGTGATCGTGAATCTTCTCAACTATCTTGTCAATCAAAGACTCCGCCTTCGGCTCCGTGCTGTCAGAGTGATCCGCCATGATCGATCAGTCCCAGTGACCAAATCTGCAGAAGAAAATCAAGCAACTCGATGGATCTCGAGAGAGAGACTAGGGTTTTAGAAGAGAGCGGAAGGAATTTGAAAAGAAAGGAAATGGAAGGAACAGTGACACTTGGAGATTTATGTTTGGGTTTCCTGATGCGGAAGCAGATTGACGGAAATCGTGGCGGAAAAAGGTACGACGTTAAGTGACGGCGTCGGCAAAAGCTGACGGTGAAAGTGCGAAGAGCAGCGGATGTTTGGGAAAGTAGCCGACAGCGTCGAAAAATAGGAGGACACGTGGCAGTGAATCAAACGATGTCAGCTTTGGACGGCTTGGACTGTCCGAAGGGACGGTAAGTGGGATCCACGTTTTCGAAGATACCGCAACCGGAATCCTTGTTTCCACGTCTTTTCAAAAGGGAAAAAAATAAATAAATAAAAGTAAAGTAAATAGTAATTTTACTTTTTTTTTCTTCCACTTGATAATTAATTAAAATTGGATGATTACTTTTTTCTAGAAACAAATAAACTTGGTTCTTCTTCTTAAATGTATTTTTCTATTTTTTTAGTCTACATTTAATTACTTGTGTTTCTCATCCAATAACATTATCTTAATTTGTATCTATTATTGGTACTTGTATGTTTACATTTATGTTTAATATATTGTCACACATTTGTCAAATCTGTTTCAACTGGAGCAGAAATAAAGTATTAGGTCGAATTCTTTCTTTATGTCAAGGTAATAGTTATAAATAGTCATCGACTTTCGAGAAATAGTAGAAGAATTTTTATAGATTTAAATACCATTTTGGTCTATGAGACTTATTCTTTAAAGGTGTCTATTTTAGTCCATGTAAATTCAAAATCTCAATTTTGATTCACGTAGTTTTAACTTTTGATTATTTTAATTTATGTGCTTCATATTTATTTTTCTTTTAAAAAGGGATCATTTTAATCCATTTATTTTTACTTTTATTTCATTTTATTTAAATCATACTTTTAGTATGACACTTTATTCATTAAATTGTTTAAAATGTAGTCATAAATTTAAATTAAAAAGTTTCGATTGTGTATAAAAATTTGTATTGAAATTTTACAAATAAGGACCAAATTAGTCGTTTTTAAAAAAAGTAAAGAGACCAAAATAATGTTTTGAAAGTACAATAACTAGAATGAACAAAAGCGTAAATTGAACAAGTACATACAAAAGTTTGAATTGGAGTAAGAGAGAAATTATATTTAGTTAAGTTGCCTTCAAAATAAATACAGATATTTTAACAACATGCAATTCCACTGTTCAAACTCACTTCTCTCAGTCACTATGAATGCTCCCAATTAGTGCAATGGAATGTGTCTATTTATCGAGATCTTGACTCGTATTTTCTTGAAAAACACTGGATTTTGAGAAGAGTCGATGGTGCAAGATCGAATCCTCTCACTAAGAGGGTCACAAAATTCAACTGGATGACCATGCTTGAACAGTTTTTTCCTCAATTTGAAAGTAGGTTCGGTGAGCCACGAGGGAATTATTTTTAATTTCAATATTTCGAGGCCCATGATTGAGTGAGTGAGGCTAAAACTTCTTGGGCATATGACCTAAAGAGCTAGGCTTTGGACTTGTCATTTAAATAGTCAAATGAGGTTGGCCCTTTGTGAGGGTCATGATCGGATCAGGCTTGGGTTTCTGGGGCATAGGGCCTAAACTACCCCTTGAACTAGCCATTCAAATAAATAGTCAAACCTATGTTTCAAACTTTCAACTAATTCCGTTGTTGAATTATACAAAATACCTATGAACTCTAGCCTCTCTATATATAATTTTTTATATTTAAAATTATTAAATCGCTACCTTTCAACTACTATTTGTGCCCATGTATAACTTCCATTTTACAACTTATCTGAAATTTAAGGGTACAATTAAAATCACATCATATGTGTATCTCTATTTTTACCTCTCATCGTCCAACTCACTACCACATCATATATTCATCTTGTTTTTTAACAAAAAAAAAAAAAGATGAAAAGATTTCTTTAAACAATTTTAAAATGTCAAGAGTATAATTGAAACTTTTGAAACAGGGAGAGTATAATTGAAACATAATGTTATTTTTTTTAAGTTCAACAAATGCAAGACTCGTTTGTTGAACTTATTATAGGAATTTGGACTACACTCTTTGTCTATTCCTTAACCACAAAAAAAAAGAGATAAAAAAAGAAAAAACCCTCAAGTTTGGCTATAGTTTTTATTTAATTGGAGAAAAATCATAATAAAGAAAAGAATAGTTATCAAGTTGAGAAGGAAGGCCCATGAGCATTGAAGAGGCAGAAGACAAATAAGTGAAGAGGTTATTGCTTTCATGCTTTTTGGGCTTTGAAATTGGAGTCAGTCTTGAGATATTATTTTTAGCAAACCTGTTATAATCTACACATGAATTATGAGCATTAATTGCAATTTGTTATCTTGTTGTAGCTAACACCTAAATCATTTATTGTTTCATAAGGTTACAATTGATATCAATATTCTTAGAGATAACTCAGTGAGAATAATTTAGAATTATCATTCACATAATGTTAGATAAAATATTGATTTTTATTTATTAGTTTTTTAATACAACAAGCAAGCAAGTAGGAGGATTTGAACTCATGACATATTCGCGGATAGTCATTAGATAATCGTTTTCACTCATTACCCTATACTCTCTTAATAAGTTCTCTCAATGTATTTTTGCATTTTATAAAAATATTAGATCATAAATAAATATCTAACTACTATTATGGAGTTGGCCTACCTCCCATCACAATTTTTTCTTTACTTATACATTTCGTCTCATTCATCTCTCTATATAAATTGCTCTTTATGTTCGCTATTTTGTGTTTAATAGATTCCTAATCTATTCAACACTTTTTAAAATTCACAAAACTATTGAATTTCGTGCCTAATAGTACTGTAACCATTCGATTTTATGTCAAACACGTTTGTAAATTTTTAAAGATAGACACAAAGTTGAAAGTTTAATAGATAGACATAGTTGAAAGTTTAATGACCAATTTGACACATTTTTTAATTTTTTTCAGTTTATTTTTATATCTATGAGTGTTCGAACCAGCTTGCACGCACCTCGACTCTCATGGGACAACCATTTATCCAGATACCTATTCCCTAAACACAATTTTCTTAAATCCATGCTACCCAAACAAAAACGTACTCTAAATAAAATACGGTTTTTCTAAACCAAACTATCTAAACCCGGGCTTGTGAAGCCGAACCCGCCCAAAACCTAAATCTACGACATAAAACTCTGTTCATGTCCGTTGTTAACAAAAAGGCCACAGCAATTCCTGTCTGAAATTTCCACAGAAAAAAGAAAAAGCAGTGAAATCAATGGATTCATAATTGAACTCGGGAAAGGTGACCAAGATGCCTATTGAAATCATAACCCCATCAGTCATCATCCACAGTTAAAAGGGATAAAGAGAACAAAAGCAAATGCTAAAGTGAAGCTAAATCTCAGCTTTCAGTCCTTTTAAAAGTTCTTGGAATCATACAATTCCAAGCAAAATCAGCCCCATCATTTCACATCCACAGCACAAGCCTTGTAAAACTCTCTACCATTTCCAACTTGAAAACCAAGAACAACAGAAAATTCACCAAAACCATAAAGAAGTAGTTGACTTAGATGTTGAACTCAAATTTGAGGTATGGTATGAATTTGCTTATCTCAACAAAGACTGTATATAAACCGCATCTTTTACTTCTCAATTTCAACTTTATAATACGAATTTTTTGCACGCTTACCAACCCATTAGCATATGATGATGGTGTTGAAAAATTAGAAAGAAAATGGAGCGACCAAACATTCTGTTCTGGCCCAGCTAAGAAGACTAGAGGCGAAATAAAGAGGACCCTTTAGAAGGGTGAAGCCAACTTTTTCGCACAAAAAGGAAGGAAGAAGATAGAAAAGTTCTTCTTGTCTCAATTTTTTGTTTGGTTTTCGAATAAACGAATCCAACACTATCAGATCTACACAAGCGAATTACCCGAAAAGTGAATTGAAAATTTAATGTATGGGTTGAACAGTTCCCAGAGCACTCAAAAACTCAGCATCTAACCAAAGAATTTACAGTTCCCTAGTAGCAAAAACAGGCAAAACAAACAGAGATAAGGAATCGAAAGAGAGATAGAGAGAGAGAAGAACTAACAGAAGAACCTATCAGAGCCTCGTGGATCAATCAATCAATCAGTCACCTCCTTCTCCGATCTGCCATGTACTGCGAGAGCGGCACAACCTCCTGCAGAGGAGTGGAGAGCGGCGTCGGGAGCGGCGAATTCCGGCAAACAGGACAGGAGCCATTAAGCTTCAACCAAGCATCGATGCAACAGAGGTGAAAGAAATGTCTACACTCAGGCATCATCCTCAGCATCTCCGCCTCCTTATAATCACAGAGGCAGATGGAGCAGACGCAATTGGTCCCGCCGCCCATCGTCTTGTCCTTGGAGAAGGGGAATTTAGGGTAGGAATTGATCACAGCCTGGTCGAGGCCGACGACGCCGCTGTCATCGTCGCGATCTGGGCCGGCGGCGGCGTCGTCCTCGGCAACGAAAATGATCTGGGGGAGAATGATGCCGGCATCGGAGCGGGAGGGAGCGGCGGAGGGGCGGGAGTGGAGGCGGCGGGAGCGGGAGGCGCGGCAGCAGACGTAGAATGCGAGGAGGAGGGCGGAGAGGAGGACGAGGAAGGCGAGGGCTATGGCGATGGCGTAGCCGAGGCCGATCCTGGAGAGGGAGTAGTTGGAGGAAGAGGGGGAGGACATTGAAGAAGGTTTGGAGATGGAGTTGTTGCAGCCATTAGAGGAGGAGGAGGAGGAGAAGAAGAAGAAGAAGAAGAAGAAGAAGAAGAAGGAAGCGGAGAAGGAAGGAATTAGGGCAGATAACTTTTTTGGGGGAAGGTGGGTGGGGATTGCAGACGCAGCATTTAATACGCTTCGTCTTTGGGAACTCACTGTAAACCAATAACCCATTTCCAGGGCATATTTTTGTGGGATTTTTTAAATTTTATTTTATTTTTTTCCCCTTTTCTTTCAACTTTTGATATTCAATTTTTTTTCATTTTTTCTTTTCTTTTAATTATGATAGAATTTGGAATTTGGAATTTGGACTTTGGACTTTGGACTTGTGAGTGAGCTTGTAATTATCTCACTTTCTTTTTGCCCTTCCAATAACTTTGCTTCAAAGTTGAAACTTTATTTATTCAACTGAAAAAAAAGTCAATATGTACCTAACTCAGTAAAGTTCTTTGAGTTAGAAATTTTTACCCTCACATATTATACTTAAAAAAATTCTATTTAGTCAAAATAGAGAAAGGTTAGAGTCATCAACTATCCCTCTTTATGGATAATTTATTATGTTTTTCCTTACTTTTTTTCTCTTTTTAAATTCTCAAATTTGTTTTTATCCTCGATTTATTAAAACTCTCAATTAGATTATTTGAATTTTGAACCTCTAACATTTGTAAAAGGAGAAAAGTGCTTTAATCGTTGAACTATGTTTATAATAACCATTTAATTATTATTTTATTAATATATTTAAATATGTTGGCATGTCACTTAGAAAAAAATGAATACTACTAGTGTAAGTTTTGTGATTCATGTGTAACCCTCAAACAACATGTTCAATTTCTAAACTATTAATCAAACAATGATAATTTATCAAAATTTTTGTTAACAAATTGTTTGTGGAAGAGCCTAACTGAAAATTTTTAGAACATGCTAACTGAGAGCAAAAGACCAAAAGACCAAATTAAAAATAAAAATAGGACCACAAAAATTTTAAATTTAATGAACAACAAGATTTATTTAGAATATGTTGGTCCTTCATCCTTCTCCCTGTCCTCTAATTTTCTTTGGTCAAGGGTCACGAGTGTTTAGTTTTTAATTTTAATGAGTACATTAAACACATAATATATATATATATATATTTAGTTATCGAATATTAGTTTTCTTTTTCTTTTGAGAATAATAAGGATAGAGTAGTAGTTTTTGTGGGTGAAGAAAACAACAAAAAAGTTTCTAATATTCTTTTGTAAGAGAAATGTGAATGATGCAGTGTTTGCTCACGTGTGACACTACATTTTTGTATTTTAGTCTGAAAAATATGTACCCAATCCAACCCATCATAATCATCCTAATTCCTAAATTCTATCTCCATATATAATTTAAAGGTTATAAACAAAAAGAAAAAACTCCTTGCATTCATTTTTCAAAATTAATTTACACATATTTTTATGCAAATTGATATTACTTTTCTTTTCCATTTACTGTAATTCAAATACAAAACCATACCTGTTCAGGCATATAGTCCCCCTATTGTTGACTCAAGACCATTTTTAATAAAGTGGGATGGAGCCAATTTTTGTATTTGATAAGGTGTCCTTTCGTCGAGTGCTCGCCCTAATTACCCGTAATTCATTAGCAGATTCCGCGTTCGTTATCTTTATTGTTCTCTCTATTAGCTCTAGCCATAATTTATGGTAATTTCGACTCGTAACCACATAGATTCAATGGTTAGGTCCATCCATTACATTAAGTGGTATTTCCCTTTGCCAATCGCGAAATCTAGAGAGATATTAGGACAAATCTAAAATTTCACTATCTAAATGAATTGGTTTTCACGGAGGGGGACTTTTTTTTTTTACTTTAACACACTGTATTATAAAAATAAAAATAAAAAGACTAAAATAAGATATATTTTTTATTTGACATGTATATATTTTAGATAAAGAGATTAAAATACTCGTTTTGAGAGTCATGGGCAACAAGAATATTTAAACTTTTTTTAAAACTCGTACAAATACAAACCATGCATGAATTATTTAAAAAGTAAAAATAGGAAAAGAAAGAAATCCAAGAAAAATAAAATCTCTACTACTTTAATGGAAATGATCTCTCAACCGATCGAGATTCAAAACTTTAAGCCGAGATACTTAAAACATGAACGGAGAAAATTAATAAAATGAATAAGAGATTATAGCTAAGCGAAGAAGTCAGAGATGGTAGGGAGCTTGATCTCGCCTTTGGTGGACAGAGGAATGGTGAAGTTTCCGACGACTGGAAGATCAATGGTGAGTCCGATATCCAACTCATAATCTATGTCCCAATCTCGGCCAATGTCCTTCACCAAGCTTAGCAGTATGCTGTGCGGCACTTTCACCCCTACTTCCAGCAGCGTCGAATCGCTCGCTTTCAGAGATCCTGGATCCGGCACCGTCCCCGAAACAATCACTCTGCACAATATTCATCATTCAGTAATCGTACAATCAATCTCAGCAACAAATCATTTCAATCCTCCAGAAGACGAACATTATTGAAAATAATTTCCGATCTGATCCGAATCGATCGTGAAATTTTAGACCTAACATAATCAAATCGAAGATGATCGAAGTGGAAAATTGAACCTGCCGTCACTTTTGAGAGTGTAAGAGATCTCGCAGATAGGGATGGAGTGGCTGTAAGGATTGGAGACGGTGACCTTTGCCAAATACTCGGCGGAATCGCGGCTCAAATCCTTGAAATCGACGTCGGTGACGGAGGCCTCCGGCTTCGGCATATTGGCCACTTTCTCCGCCACGAACTCCTTCGCCTTGTCGATCAAACCCGCCATTTTCGCCGAACAGATTTACAGAGAACCGGAAGAAGACGAAGAAATTGAGAGCGTAGGAAGTTGCGGAAATTGAAAATTGAGAGATGGAAATAGAAGAAAACGGGAGAATCGGCTCCTTCTTTATATGGATGGGACCCCACTGGGAGAGAAGTTCGTAGGCGCGTAAAATTTTGATCGGCAGCGCGACTCGTGCGCGTCGCACGTGTTGCTTCTGCGTTTAGGATCCAACTGCGAGATGAAACAAATTAAATGTTGAACAAATAAATAAATAAAAGTTATATTATAAATATAAGTAAAGAATCTTTACAATGAAGAAAAATAAAAGATCATCTTTTAGATGCCGGTAAATTTTAATTCTAAAATTAACTTAAACGTGAATTTATCAAATTTATACTTGATTTTAATTTAGTCTTCATCATTTTAAAAATTTAAAATTTCATTTTTTTTAATTTGGTCCAACCTTACCAATTATTACTATTGTTACTATATTGAATAGTGGCATGCTTTTCATTCACATGGTAATAAATTGATACCTTTTTATTTAGCTAATTCTATTATGATTTATAATCGAGTAAAAATGAAAATAAAAGAATAAATTTGTTTATTCCTTCTTTTTTTCACAGACCAAATTTAAATTTAAAATTGTTTATTAGTAAATTTAAAATGGTATAGAAACAAACCATGAATAAGAAATTGGAATTTTACTGGAATTAAATTATTATTAGTCTTTTATTTGAAGAGCATTTAGAAATTTCCCCCCAAACAAAAGAGCATTTAGAAATGAAGATTTAAAATTCAAATCTCCAAATTTATTGATGATATATACTTTATTGAATTATACTTGAGACTTGTAAATTAAAATTTAAATGGTAGATCATCATGGGTGGTCTATTAGTCTAAATAAGTTAAGATTAATTAAGACGAAATGAGTTTAAACTCTATGATGGTCACCTATCTTAAATTAATAATTCCAATATATTTTTGAACATAAAAGATTATTAAAAATTAAACTAATAAATCAACACCTTTCCTTTTCTTTCTTTTTCTTATTTTGATAATAAGAAAGACTCTTATGAATTAGAATATTGGATCCACAAGTCAAGAAATAAATAATAAAATAATAATAATAAAGAAAACGTTCGACGTTTACTTTTTCAAATTCTGTAACGGTCAAACCTCCGTCGGTATTTCTTCAATTTATGGACCCATTCCGAGTCCAATCCACATTGCATGATTGGGCCGGCCCGTTTCAGATGATTTTATTGCTTTTTTTCTTTTATTTTGGAAATACAAACCCTCTATCTGTAACAACCTTTGGCATTGGATCAAAAAGCATTTGGTTGATAAGTTTAAACTAATCGATCTAATATTTGATTAAAGAATGAAGTGACAACATTATAGAAGTGGAGAAGGAAAGTTCTTTACGGAAGAGTATAACTAATAAATTCTGCAGGTGAGATTGACCTTCACTCTTGAAGAAATAGATAAATATTTTATCTATCGAATTATGCTCGACTTGCTTTTATCTTAAACCATATGAATTTTTGTTAATCTCATTGACTATATTGCAAACTTGTTTCACGCTAATTTTTCTAATTCATAAATTTACGACCCAAATTATAGATTATACAAAGACATAAATAGTTTAGAAGGTGGGAAGGAGAGTATTTCGTTGAAGTTTTTCTCTTCCATCCTAATGTTCCTCGGACGGTGCTGTTCCTCGGACGGTGCTGCTAAAAATTGTGTGAATCTCTTTTGAGGGTCTTCATTTTTCTAGAGGATCACGATGCTTTACTCTTAAAATCAACTGACCACCTCCATTTCAATCGGTTTCGGTCGTGCAGATCGATTTTTCAACTATAATTAACCACCTCTAAAACTAAAATAAGTCTAAGTTAAAATTCAAGTAGGATAAGTGAGGTATGACTCTACCGTTTATAAAGTGGAGAATGTGGGAATGTGGAAATGTGAGGGATCAGGCAAGATCGGACCCATGATTTGATCAGCCCATGATGATCTGTTCGAAGCGAGTGATTATTCCAGGATCAATACAGATCGATATGACTTAATTTTACTTGAAAAAAAAAGATTAAATAATTAATATAATAGTCTACATTGCTTCATATTAGATTCCAACGTGAAAAACCATTTATTCAAACAACATCCAAATACAGGCTTACCAAACTCATACTGAACGAATCAAACTTATCAAACTTGATAACAACTAAATATGCAAACCAAACCTAAAGGTTTGATCCTTGCCCGCAAGATTGGAAAGGAAAGAAAAAAAAATGGAGCTCGACTCCAATTGTGTTGCAGAGTTACACTTTTGTATACAGATACAAGATTTAAGCAAACACAAATACGTTTTGTTGCTCTTGCTAGTTGCTAACAAGAAAATTTTATTATAATTTGATGATCATTACTCAGCCGAGCCCCATAAGTCAGAGAAGGTAGGGAGCTTGATCTCGCCTTTGGTGGAGAGAGGAATGGTGAAGTTTCCGATGACCGGAAGATCAATGGTGAGTCCAATTTCCAACTCGTAATCTATGTCCCAATCTCGGCCAATATCCCTCGCCAAGCTTAGCAGTATGCTGTGCGGCACTTTCACCGCCACTTCCAACATCGTCGAGTCGCTCGCTTTCAGAGATCCTGGATCCGGCACCATCCCCGAAGCAATAACTCTGCACAATAATATTCATCATTCAATCGGTCATGTACAGTCTACACAACATTATTGAATAATTTCCGATCTTCTAATGATCGATTTGAAAATCTCCGTGCGAATCGATCGTGAAATTTTAAACCTAACAAAATCAAATCGAAGATGATCGAAGTGGAAAATCGAACCTGCCGTTACTTTTGAGAGTGTAGGAGATCTCGCAGATAGGGATGGCGTGGCTGTAAGGATTGGAGACGGAGACATCGGCCTGATACGTGATGGAATCGCGGCTTATGGACTTGAAATCGACGTCGTTGACGGAGGCCTCCGGCTTCGGAATGTTGGCCAATTTCTCCGCCACGAACTCCTTCGCCTTGTCGATTAAACCTGCCATTTTCGCCGCACAGATTTACAGAGAACCGGAAGAAGGCGAAGAAATTGAGAGTAGAAAGTTGCGGGAATTGAAAGTTGAGAGATGGATATGGAAGAAAACGGGAGAATCGATTCCCGCTTTATATACAGGGGACTGGGACTGGGACTGGGAGAGAAGTCGGTAGGCGCGTAAAGTTTTGATTACCACCGCCACTCGTGCGCGTAGCACGTGTTGCTTCCGCGTTTAAAGTTGTGTGATGGGATCCAACTCGGGCCTGACACCAAATTATATGTTAAACAACTAAATTAAATTTTTATTTTAGACAAACAGATAAATTGATAAATTCAATGAATCTTTACAACGAAGGAAAATACAATATTTTACTTACCTAAACGGTGCTCCGAATCAAAATATAGTTTTAATTTTTATCTGTCATATATTATTTCTTTTAATAAAATGCAGGGGATTGAACTTTCCGTTCCAATTGAACGATGTGTCAATTATTACTGAGTTATCTTCGCTTTTAGTATCATCATAATATTATTATAGCCTAGAGTATAAATATATATTTTTTATTATATATATCACCTGAGTGTAGTTTAATTAGTTGAGGTAGTAGATTTGAATCTTCACCGTACCTATTAAAAAAAATTACGTGAGTATAGCTTAATTAGTTAAGGTTATATTGTAAATTTGAATCTTCGTACTAACAAAAATTGTCTAACATGTTAAAAGCAATCATCATAAAAATTAGTTGGTTACCTTTCAATTTTGTTTACCTTTTATCTTTTCCTTTCCAATAAAACTTTCAAAATTTCATAAACAAATTCAACTATTAATATAATTTCATCCAAACTTTCTCAATAAAACCTTTGTTATTTTATTTTTTTCTCACAATTTAAACCTTTAAAATTCTCTTTAAAACTCTATCATAGATATATTAGATAGGTTAGACTCATTTTAACTTTAATTTTTCTCACTCCATTTCAACTTTCATCTTCTTTGTAGGCTTCCAACTCAAGTGTGGTTATCCATTGCTAAAGTAGAAATGAAAATTTCAAATTGCTATTGAACAATCTAGCAGCTTCAAGTTAGTCGTTTTCCAAATGGGACTATCCATTGTTAGAGTAGAAATCAAAATTTCAAATTTGTTATTTGTTGAATCAATCTAGCAGCGAGTTACGAATTTTTCCTTTTTACCTTTTAAAAAATTTATTTCATATTGTTTGATATGTTATGAGATTTGCTTACTTTAACTATTAATTTAGAATATTAATATGTCTAAAAGAAATATACGAAGAGTTTAAGAAGAGTAGAACAGAAAAATTAATTGAATGTCAAAAGGTCCTTTCAATAAATTTGTTATCGAATGTAAAGTAATAAAAAAAATTAAACAAGATTCACCCAAAAAAATGTTAAAATGAAAGAAGAGGCAGGCTTTGATTTATATATGCCTTTTTCTTTTCTATTTTGATAATAAGAAATATTCTGTGCATTGGAATATTGGATCCACAAGTCATGGTGAGAAAGCATTTAAAAGCAACGTCCAACTTTCCCACGTTCAAGTCTCCACAAAAGAATTAAAATATAATAGTTATAATTATAATAATAATAATAAAGAGAGAAAGAAAATCCAACGTTCGACGTTAAACTTTTCATGTTCC
This sequence comes from Momordica charantia, assembly GCF_013281855.1. NCBI lineage: Eukaryota > Viridiplantae > Streptophyta > Magnoliopsida > Cucurbitales > Cucurbitaceae > Momordica > Momordica charantia. Next base: position 2,904,642 of record NW_028275163.1, on the reverse strand, counting down.
GTCAAGGTCAAACCTCCACCAATATCTTCTTCATTTTATGGGCCCATTCCAAGTCCATTCCATTTTGCATGTTTGGGCCGGCCCATTAGAGATTTATATTTATATTTAGGGATTAGTATATTGATAGGCTATTTACAGATCATAATTACATAAATAAAAGGATTGAATGTATAAAATTTACAGTTTTGTTATGAAACAACCCATTTAATACCCATCACCCAATTTACTAGTATACCCTTTCGTATCTCTTGTGAGAGTTTTGAGACGTAATAAAGTAAGTAGCACAGGGGCGGGTGTGTGCGTTGATGTGTGTTAATAGAAATTGTTCTTGCTGATTTTACATTATAAACATGTTTCTCTTATTATTTTAATTGTTATTCTGGTGTAAAATTTAGTTGAGAATGTCTCAATTTAGTGAAGGAGTACTTGTCCGCCCTACGGTGGCTGTTGCTCTAAATCACTAAAGCGTCATTGCAAAACAATTTTGCTGAAATGCTTGCTCGCACTCCGCTGTCCATTCAAACGGCCCTTTCTTTTGTAGGACTTTGAAGAAAGGAAGACACTTATCTGTCGATCTTGAAACAAACCGGTTCAGGGCCGCAATCCTGTCATTGAGGCACTGAAGTTGCTTCAGCGTATGCTTCAATATTAATTAATTTTTAAAATCTAAAATTGGTAAATTGGGAAGTTACAATTTAAATCCCTTAAATTTTGCCTACTTTCCAAAAGTAAAAAATACCAAATCCCAAAATACTAACCAAATTCCAAAATCTTCCATAATTGAAAAAATTTGAAAACCCCTCCTTGTCCGATTTTTCTTCTTCCTCTCTTGTTCGAAGACTGCTCCGTTCCGGCCGTCTGCGCTCCTCCATTCGGGCCGTCTGCGCTCATCCGTTCCGGCCGTCTGCGCTCCTTCTCTCCGACTTTTCTTCTTCGTCTCCGACCGTATGCGTTCCTCCATCTCCGGCTTCATCAACGTTCTTGGTCTTCGGTCGTCGTCTCCATTATTCTTCATCATCGGAGCAATCCTCTATTCTTCCTCTCTCGTTCGATTTTCGTCTGCGCTCCATCGTCTCCTTCATCTCGCCGATTGGAAAGTAGTTTTGTCTCACCATGATATATTTTTCATTCCAATATATCCTCCAAGTTTTTTTTATTTCAGATTTGAACAATGTTGAAAACTCATTGTTTTTTTTTTTGTACTCTTAAACCCCTTCCATACACATATATATTCAATGGTTTTTTTTTTCGATTCATGATTTTGTATAGTTTAACGCTCTATTTTTGTACGCACCTAGATTTTAGTAGTGCAAAATGTAGGTGTGAACTATGGATATACCTTATAGTGAGTTTGATTTCATCGCTTTGTCATCGGTATATATGGGGATATATGGAGATATATTTATAATGTATACCTTTACTTCCATAATATTTATAGAAATACAAATCATTGACATTGATATCAAATTATTCTTATAAGTTTGAATAATACATAGTTTGTAAGTTATAAAACAATATTAATAGGTATATAAATTATATTAACCGTATCCATAATAATATTTGAATTCAAAAGTCTTCACAGTATATACGTTATATCATAAAAATATACAAATGAATACTTAATTGTTAATATTCTATAATAATACGTGATATGTAAATTAGATCTTACTTAAAAGACGTATATACATAATGTTAATTACATCGTGAATAATAGTAGATTTCAAAAGTACAAGTAGGATATATGTTATAACTGTATATTGTATATATGGGAATATATGAGAATATATCGTATATGAAAATATATTGACTGAAGCAGCATATATTGTAAATATTAGAATATATTGTATATGTGGTATATATCTTATACATAATTCCAGCTATTTTATTTACCTATGAGACCATCATGGATTTGTGAAAGGAAACCCTAAAGTTGATAGTGTGGTTGGCTCCAATGTAATTTAATCAAACAATTTCAAATGCGTGGGAACTTCACACCGAAAAAATCATATGGAAAAATATTGTTGGATCAAAATTGGATATTTTTTTAATTAATAATAATGATAAATTATAGGAAAAAATCTTTTTTTGAAGGAGTGAATTAAGGGATTAGTGTTGAAAATTTATATGGGTTCCACAATAATTAAAGGAGTATGATTACCATTATGGAATTAAATATTTTAAATTTCAAAATAGTAAAAAAGTATAATAAAAATATATATAATAAATAAGGGTAAAATTGGTATTTAAAAAAATCCTATGTGGAGAATTCTAAAACTGTAAAATTGGGAAACATTAAAGATTTGTGTAAATAAGTTTCTAAAACAGAAGATATTATCTTGTCGGATCGATTCAGATCCTTACGCCCCTAGTTTTTTCCGACCAACTTTCATTTGTATTATTTAGCTATCAAGTAACTTCTTTTAATATATCCAGTTGGTAGCTGCCATTAAATTTGAACTTATTCTTCAAAAAAAAAAAAAAAATCCTTCAGGAGGGTAACTCATTTTTGTAATAAATATTTTAAACTAATTAGAATTTTAAGTTAAACTATAAATTTAATAGCTTTAAATACATTATTTTCTGTTAACTATGCATAGGAGTAATATGTTGGCCAACCATGCAGGTAACACTATTAACATGTTTTCCAATCCTTAAAATTTGATGAAATCGAAGAGTTTTTTGTTCCTAAAGTTGCCATTTTTAAATGTACATTTTTCTATATAATTAAGATTAAACAGGTATATGATTAATAAGTTTACATAAATTCCAATATATATATTTTTTGTTTACTAACAAATACGAGCATAGCTCAGCAATTAAACATCTTGCTCTTTCTCTAAGGATCGGCATTTCAGTCTCCATCACATTTGTTAATAAAAAATAAAAAAAACTTATTATGAGAATGAATTAATGAGTTTACAAGCTCTAACAAGCTTATCGAGGAGAAAATGAGAAGCCAATGGCAACAATTCAATCCAATAAATCATGAAGAAAAGCAAAAAGGGGGAGAAAATCCTCAGAATAAAGGCTTCTTTCCATTTAACAATCCCATCAAGTGATCCAGAACTTGGGGCCCTGCATCTCGCAGACCAGAATGCATATATTCATTGGTTATCCACAGCCTTATTCCTGCTATCTGGGAAGCTGTCTCCATGGCCAGCTTGAAGTTTACAAACATATCTTCGTAATAAACAGCAGCTGCGACTGGAACCTGTGAGGGGAATCCAGAAAACATGTTAATTTTCGTTGACGAGTCCCAAGCTGATCCTGGTTTTTTTCCCTCGAATATCTATCTAGCAAACTTGCAAGTACCTCGAGTAGTCTCTTAGGACGACTACTTGATTCTACTACATTTGGTTGTCAAGAAAACTTGTAGAAGTAAGTGGCCACTAGGCTACCCGTGACGGATGGACGTGCTTCTATGAAACGTTGTGCGAGATTTTGTGGGTTAAAAACGTTATCAATATGATCATTTTTACGCACTCATTCAGAAGATGTAGGAGAAAGACAAGCTCATTTTTGCTAACATGGAAATGCAGAAGCTCTTGAAACAGAATACCTTGTTGTTTCTAAGAGCGGCAACGTCATATAGTGGAGGCCAATCCTCTTTCTCGGCCAATATACGAGCAGCATCTTTCAATGGTCTCAAGGCATGAATCTCGTCAAACATCCACGGGAAGACCATCTGCAGAAGTGTAACAAATTAATGGAGCATACACAATGGGAGTTTTATATCTTTGTGCTTAAATTCCCAAAGTCAAGCATAGCCTTATAAACTTAGATGGAGATTCAAACTCACGACCTTCTACTCAAATATAAACTTAGATGGAGATTCAAACTCACGACCTTCTACTCAAATATAAGTGTTTTAACCAGTTGAGCATAGTGCAGTTACCTCGCCTGTGAAAAACATGGGACATCCTTCTTTCAGGGCGTTATTTGCATCGAACTTATTCTTAAGTTCATTCTTTATTCTTTGAGCAGACCACCGAGATGAGGCACCCTTCGGGAAACCGGCACAGGAAGTGGCAAAAAGTTAACACTACAAAAAGTTCTGACGGGCCAAAACATAGTTCTACTCTGAGAATCAAAAGGAAAAAGAAGAAAGCTACCTGGCAATATATTGATTCATGTAGAAGAACATATAGAGGATTTGAATCAAGTGAGAGCCAGTTATCACACTGCAAATATGTCTAATCATTTAGATTCATTCAAGAATGAAGCTATAGTTATATTCAATAGCAATAGAAACTGTAGAATACTAACAGCGCGGAGGAAGAAAGAACTGATTCGTTTTGGCGCTCCAGGAACTATTACAGGATCCCAAACTCTCTCAAAGCTGCCATAATTGAGGTGGGAAATATAAAGTAATTAGATTACAGTATCTTGGGTGGCCATTCACTGGTCCAAATGATAGAGACCAGAAAGGAAAAAAGAAAAAATAATAATAATAATAATAAGAGGCCTTACAGATAATGCAAGCGCTCAAAACCTGTACTAGATCCTAAAGCAAAAAGACCAAGAACTTGCAGCCCCTTAGGGGTTAGGATACCACCAGAGGGAAGAACAACCTAAACAAAAACAGAAGGTAAAAGGGTGGTTTTTCAGGGAATGGCTAAGGGAACTGAGAGAATTTTAAGCAATTAGTTCGAGTTTTAAGACAACTGTCCTCACCCCGCCACCATGCTCAGCCAAGTATTTCGCAACTTCACGGATGATTTCAACATCCTGAGGATACCGCTTGTAGTACTTTTCGTTTTGAATTATAACCTTTTCAAAGCATGCTCTATATACAGAATCCGCAGTGCATTTATTCCCAATTGGAGGGATTCCTCCAGTTATGAGGACTTGTTTCAATCCTTGTGGTGCAAAACTCAAATAAGTAACTGCACAAAAACCACCAAAGCTCTGCACAGGGAAACAGAGAATTTCCTTGAACTTGTAGTGGTGTAAATTACCCCATACAACAAAAGCAGAGCCACATTCAAAAATCTCAAAGCCAAAAAGTCTGCTATTTGCTTTATATAACTTCAACATGCTTGAGAAAATAGTAGTAAGCTCAACATGTTGGTAGCAAAATTTCGAAACTAAAAAATAAACAGTGGATTTAAATACCTGACCCAAAATAGTCCAAGGTCCAGCATCAGGAACAAGACGAGTCCTAATAAATTCAGCATCATTCACGATGTTGTCAGCTCGAAAATGTTTCAAGTAGTTGGCTAAGTCCTCTGCACTTTGAAATTGCGACATAGACGATGAAGTCAGAGGAGTTGATAATCCTGTTCCTCGCTGCAATGACACGTATATATATGCGGGATCAACAATCAAGAAGACAGTTGTTTATATTACAAAATTCAAATGCCTTTTTCCAAAGGCAGTCAACAAAAAGTCATGCCTGATCCATCAACACAACACGAAATTCTTCACACGCTTTTTGCATCCATCCACTTGCTTCGGTCGGTCGGGGACTCTCAAATCCCGGTCCACCTTGTAAGTATAAAAGATATGGCATCGACTGCTCTTCTTTCCCCACTGCAATGCACATTCTGCATATGTTAAGGATAACTAGTGCTAAAATCATACAACAATCCATGTACATGTAAAAACTGGCACAATAAATCTAAGTTCAAATAAGGGATGATTGCTAATCATTATCAAAGAAATTCTACACAATTCCTGATAAATCTAAGTTAAAATAAGATCATTCAATATTTAAGGAGACCCTCAATCATTGAATCAGTAGCTTCAGCAATACTCAACACTTCTACACAATTCCTGATAATTATTTGTACTCTGACTAAGATGTCCACATATTTTCAGAGCCCATACGCATAAAAGTCCCCACTATTACTCAATGAGTGCATCCATAATTTTCAAATAATAGTCATTCATACAAAAGTATGACTGAATATCACAGTAGAAATGGGTATAGATTTACAAATAAAGCAACACAAACTAATCATAATTTAAAGAGATTTCAAAAGATGTTAAAAGCACATCTAATCATATATTTTTTTTCTTACTCTCGTTCTTTTCTCATTACGATTTCATGCATACCATTAAGTTAATTGATTCATGTGGTTGAAGTGTTCATTAATGAAGGAAAAAATTATCTAAGCAACACAAAGTTTGTTCTATTAGATGCCCATTAATTGATTTCGTTGTTGTGTCATAATTCCTATTAACATCAATGACACCAATCTATAACTTCCCTGACACCATAACTCCACAAAATTAATAAATGAATGGAGAAAACTCTGCTAGTGATCAACACTAGTCACCTCTATACTACGAAATTCTAAGTTTCAACCATCGATGCTCCATAATTGGTCCTGGATCATTCAAATAAATAAGAAAGGAGCAACCAAAATTAAAAAACAAATGGATTAATCAAAATGTCGAAAGTAATATCAAAGTCGAATTAAGGCTTGATTACTGATTGATTAATTTACCCAAAACAACTTCCCGCGCAAAAACGGAGATCTTAGGAGAAGCATCCTGATCCAGAGAGTAATCGAGAGGCACAGTGAAGTGGTGGTCGCGGAGCCGGAGCTCCGGCACGGAGTACCATTTCCCGGTCGCGTGATCCGGCGGCGATGCTGCATTAATGGGATTGGTCTCGGTGGCCATTACTGCCGATGAACGAACCGAGCTCCGGCGATGGTAGGCGTAGGCGAAGAGAAGGTTTGGGAGTGGAACTAACGGGAGCGCGCGGCATGGGAAGGAGTGGAAGTAAAAAAGGAGTGGCTTTATCAAACGGGGCGGCGCTGCCGCGGAAGCAGCGAACATTTCTTTGGGCGGTGGGTGGATATCTTAACTATGGTGGGGAGCGACTTATGGGCAAAAATGAATTAGGAGGACACGTGGCGGAAATCGAATGGGTTTGTTTCTGAAGAAGTTCGAGATCAACGGTTAAGAAGTTGTTAGATCGAGTTATCGGACCTAACAAGAATTATCATATTTTATGAAAAATAAATTATTTTTATTAACTTAAAAATTTCGGACCTAATATGTATTTTTTAAAATCTCACAACTTTTATTTTGTTTCAATTAGCACATTTTAACTTTTTTTTGGCGTACTCTATTGAATTATGCTATATTTGAAAAAAAAGTGGTAACATTTTTAAAAATACATATTAAATGTTATATTGATTATTGGGTCATTTCTCTTATTTTAATTTCTCTTATCTTAAAAAATGCAATAAAAATAATTACTCAATTTTTAGAAAGACAACCGATGGAAAGTTGCAATTTACTTTCTGTCTATCGCATCTTTTAGAATAAACTGAATTTCAAATTTTACTTTTAAGACTTTTGAATTCAAACAAATACAACTTATAATTTAATAATTAGCTGCAGAAAGAACAAGGGGAAGAGGCTGCCATTTTTTTTGTCTCCTTTGTGAAAACCTGAGGCGTGGCTGATAAACTACGATTGCATTTTTCTTTAAGAAGTTTCGGCCCAAGAGACAAAGAAAACGGTGGATACTTCCCCTCAAGTTTGGATCGTGCCCTAGTAGCCGCGCTCTTATCCAAGGTGTTGCCTTGTTCGGGGACTTTGGTTTCAATTCTTTCTCAAATCTCGATGATTGTGGGTCCTGAGTCGGCGAGACGAGACGGGGAGTTTGAGGACACTAATCTAATACCAGGCGAAGAAGAAGAAACGTAACTCCACTAATTATTTAGAGGCCAAAAGAATGGCATATAGATCGTCGTGGCACGAACTCAGAATTTCTTCGCTTCGATTCCGCCCCTACACAACTAAAAAAAAGGCACGGTAAGACCAATGCACCAGCCAGCCGGTGTGGTGGCAAACACTCTGTACTGTAAGCTAACCTGTCATTTTCCGCTTGATCGTTAACTCAGGAGCAGAGCCGCCTTTTATCTTAACTATCAATGTTTGTCGGCCTAATTTATGTAACATAAATTTTCTTAGATGGTGTTTGGTTCGCATATTTGAATATTTATATAGCTTAAAGTTGATTTTTAAATAAATATTGACATATAATTAAGTTTCTTTATCCTATATTATATGTTTCTTATCTCATTAACTATATAAATTATAAAAATTTAAATAGTCTAAGTTCAACCTAGTTTAACTAATTAGGGTATATATATTTTATTAAAAAGTAAAAAATTTGAATACTAACCCACGTATTATCGAACTAAACAAACTTAAATTATTTAATCTCAAGTGAGACCTTTCAATCTCTTGCAATGAATGATTCTGGAGGTGCGAATTCATGGTCCAAAAGTAATTTCCATTCCTTTCTTTTAACACGTACACAATTTCATTATAAGAATATTATATTTATGAACATTTTAAGAGGTGACAAGCTTGTGTTATTATAATTATGAGTTGCCATATTTGCACAACAAGATTATGATTTCAAAAGCATATGAATTATTAGAAATTGTTATTTACATATTCTGACGTTTTTATGTAACTGTTAGTTAGTTCACAAAATTTAGACTCCCATTGCTTACTTGGAACGCATGCATTAATACTTCATTTTTACCTTTATTTTATCATAACCTATTTCTACAATTATTTATAAAATTAGAACCAACTTTTAAAATTTTTAAATGAATGGAAAACAAAAGTTTATTAATAAATAAACCTGATTTCTTCAACACAATACTACTAACAAAAGTTATCAAATGGTAAAAAGAAAATATCTAACTACAAATAAATTTACAACAAAAGTAAATACACATCCTTTTAATCATTTTATCAAATGTAACATGAATTTTAATTGGTCTTATGCAAAGGACCTTTTGTACTATTTTGTAATTTTTTCATATTTTTAATAGGTAACGAGTTATGGAAAAAATTGATTCGATATTGTTAATATTTGTTTATTTATTTTATAAAAAGATGGGGGAAATTGGGAAAACGGTTACAAGCATGATTTTGACACGTGCCGGCGGCAGCAGAACTCCACTTGCAGACCTGCAATTAATCCATGGCGGCGGAGCACCAGATCGTGATGCTACGATAATGGCGAAGGCATGTAAGTAAAGATCAGGAGGCAACAGATAGAGAAAAAGCCCTATCTCTCTCTCTCCGCCATGGGCCTCTTCAATTTCTTCACCATTGCCACAACTCGGACCAGAACTCGCTCTCTGTTGAAAACCCTTCGTTACATGAGCAATGTCCCCGAGAACACGGTCTACGGCGGACCGAAGCCGCAGATTCCACAGCAACGGGTCACTCTTACCAATTTGAGACAAAAGCACAAGAAAGGCGAACCGATCACCATGGTCACTGCTTACGATTACCCTGCGGGAGTCCATCTGGACATGGCCGGAATTGATATTGCTTTGGTCGGCGACTCGGCTTCCATGGTCGTGCACGGCCATGACACCACGTTGCCTATAAGCTTGGATGAAATGCTTGTTCATTGCAGGGCCGTGGCTCGTGGGGCTAGGAGGCCACTTTTGGTTGGAGACCTGCCCTTCGGTACCTATGAATCCAGTTCCGTGCAGGTTATTTTTCCCAATGGTTTTGCCTTTTAGGTGTTCGAAGAAACGACAGCCCATCTGGTTTCGTTCATATAGACTTAGAAAAGTTCACTTTTGTTGTTATTCGAAATGAGCCATACGGGAATTTGGGGAGTTAATTTATTTTGATCCAGATTGTGAAAAGTAAAACGTAATTCCAAGCTTTTATTTTTAGTTTTTTTAGAAAGTTTACTAGTTTTGTGAAGTTATACTAAGCACTGAAAAGGGTGTGCGAAGTATCAAAAACTAAGTCTTAAATTCGTATTAAACCATGTTTTCGTTTGATTTCTTAATTATAATTAGGTCAACAGTGAATTCAAAATGCATAGATTAGTCCACTTTTCTAATAATCTCTTTTGATAACTCAGAAGAAAGCTAGTTTTAGAACTGTAAGAATTTATCTCTGAGGGGGGGATTGGGTGACCTTAATTGAATTGTAGGAGCAGCCAGCTTTGGAAGTACTGTACACAACTCTTCGATTTCAAGAATGAACCAGAATCATGTTGCTGTATTGGCAGGCTGTTGATACTGCGGTGAGAATTCTGAAGGAAGGGGGAATGGATGCAATAAAATTGGAAGGGGGGGCACCTTCTAGAATAACAGCAGCGAAAGCTATAGTCGAAGCGGGAATTGCAGTAATGGGGCATGTTGGACTTACTCCACAAGCCATTAGTGTTCTTGGAGGATTTAGACCTCAAGGGAAGAATATTGCCAGTGCTGTTAAGGTCCTCCCAATCCTCTATTTGTTTATGGGACAACTTTCTTTTTGTTATGTTGTGTAGGTTGTCATGTTCATTTCGATTGTTATGTTGAATGGTGTATATTTCCAGGTGGTGGAAACTGCAATTGCTCTACAAGAAGCTGGGTGTTTTGCTGTTGTTCTAGAGTGTGTTCCTCCGCCAGTTGCAGCTGCAGCTACAGCCGCTCTCCGAATTCCCACCATGGGCATTGGAGCTGGGCCTTTCTGTAGTGGACAAGTTAGTCGATTGCATAGACATCCTTATATATGCCACACACACACACACATATACATATCCATGTCTGACTGCCTAATGTATTTCCTTGAGTTGTTTATTAGTCTCTTTGTTTGATCTGACATATATTCTACCTTTAAATTGTTTATTTACACCTGAGAAGATGAGTCAGAGTTTCTTCTCTCTCGTTCGAGAGAGAAGCATCGAAGGTTGCCCTTGCTTAGTCTTTTTAAATGGTTATTTTTTATGTTTCTCTGATTGTCTAGATTGGACTGTTCACTGTTTGAATTATTGTGAGAATGCCTAGTCGAAGAAGATGTATTGGTACTTTGAAGGCATATTCGAACATATTCAAGAGTAGTCAAATATTACTGCTGGTGAACTCAACAACAATTTCATGGACACACCTTGCATTTCATTTGACAAAGAAACAGTGTTTATGCTTTATTCAATATTTCAAAATACAAATTTTGGTTTTTTATTTTTGTTTTTGTTTTAACAGAATTGACATAGATATGTTGGGTTTATCGTGTTCATACTTGTTTGATAAGGACCATCAACATATTAATTTTGTCAAGACTCAAGATGAAGTTTCTGCAAATACCATGGAAGTCAGTTTAGAAGCCATCGTGAATTGACTTAATTTAGTTTGTGAAGCAAAACTAGACATGATTTTTCTTGTTTTGTATTGACGTTAGATTCTGTTCGTTATTTTCATTGTCTTGCTTTTTTTTTTTTTTTTTTTTTTTTTTTTTTTTTTTTTTTTTTTGCTGGAGGACAACAATCATAGTGTCAAATAACCTCTGTTGCTGGACTAACTAATATCTTGCACTCAGGTTCTAGTTTACCATGATCTGCTCGGCATGCTACAGCACCCGCATCATGCTAAGGTTATTGTTTGGTTGCACCTTTATTTCGACCCGAGTTTCTCTACTCTTGTTTACGGTGTTTGACTTCTGAATTGTACCTGCCTTTTGTAGGTGACACCGAAATTCTGTAAGCAATTTGCACAAGTTGGAGATGTCATCAACAGGGCCTTGTTAGATTACAAAGAAGAAGTGACAAATGGTTCGTTTCCAGGTCCACTTCATAGCCCGTATAAGATAAGCAACGACGATTACAATGGTTTCTTGAAAGAGTTACAAAATCTAGGATTGGATGAGGCAGCATCTGCAGCAGCTGCTACAGTTACATCGTCCAATGATTAAAACACAGGCCACATCTAGTGGCTTATCCTCCTCGGTTTCAACCTTTTCAAGTTTTAGATAAGTTAGGACAATTCAATCGACGAATCGAAAGTGAGAAACATTTCAAACACTTTTGCATAAAGTTCCCTTTTGGTTATAGCTGATGTGAAGTTGTGTTTGGATTCCGAAAAGAGGAAGGCACCAAAAAGAAAAAAAAAAAAAAGCTAAGCCACAACCAAAGGATGGTTTCATTTTCTGATCAAAGATTGAGTGGTGGAATAAGCAAGCAGAAAAGGCCTTTTTTTTAGCACATAATGCCAGGAATATGCCTCTAAAGTTGTGTTTTTGCTGCAATTACAACAGTTAAAAAGTTCTTAGCATCTGAAATTTGCATGCTATCTTTTGGCTGTTCATGTGGGACTCTCAAGGAATGTTTTAAAGGTGGAACAAAGCCTACCAAATGAATTTCATAGCAGCTCTCAAATTTGGCTACTTCATAGAATATATACACATATATAATTCTTTTTCGCTACCATGGGTATTTGGGTCAAGATACATGCATCTCGAGGACAATCACTCGATTCTGTAACATTCGATTGTTTGCAAATTTGCTATTTTGTGTCCGTTAATGTTGTTAATTTCATTTATATATAAATATATTATCAAAATATATGATGAAGTTTTTTTAGTACAATAGGTGGAGATAAAGATTCGAATTCATGATCTCGTAGAAGATAGACATTAATTATCGTTGAGTTAAACTATATTGTTAAAATATGTGATGAAATTGTTCACAAATTATGTAATTTTTAAATAATATAGTTAAATTGATAGAGTTGCAGTAGTGAGAATTTATTAGTACACAATTGAAAATTTAAATTCCATTCGATAATTTTTTTTTTTAATTTTGGGTTTTCTATTTCTAAAATTTTATCTTATGAACTTTAATTTCAGAGACGTTCAAAATCATTGAACTAAAAAAAACTAACAAATAATGAATTAAAATTTGCCAGGGGATGCTTTCCCTAGCAAACTTGTTTCCCTGCCGCCTTATTCTTCAGTAGCCGGCGCTGCCACTGCTCTGGACCAAAACCAGAGCTACCATGTCACTCTCAGCATCAAATCGATCAAAATTCCTTCACATCCTTCAAAGAAATACGGCAAATACTCAATCATGGCGTCTCCTTCATCACCGCCTTTCAACCCAATCGACCCCACAAACTCCGGCGCCACTTGAACTCGCACAAGACGAAGAATCAGTCGTAACCCAAGTGCTAGAACTGATTCAATCCCCGGAAAATAACCGCGACTTCACCAAGCTCAACCACTTGCTTTTCTCTCCAATCCCTTCATCCCCTCGCCGGTTTTTCCAAATCACTTGTCGCTTGGACTCTTTGTCCACTGCCCTTAAGTTTCTAGATTATGTTAAAGCGAATTCACCGCCGGAATCTGATCGGCGTTTGTTATCTTCCACTTTCCAGGCTATTCTCGAGCTCGCTACTCGAGAACCCAACTCGCCTAATTTGCTTCTCGAGCTTTACAAGACCTCGAAAGAGCAGAATGTCTCACTCAATAGCCCTGCTGCTGTTCTTCTGCTCCGGCGCCTTGGAAGGGCTGGCATGGCCAATGAGGCGCTTGCTGTGTTTTCTGAGCTTGATTCACACACAAAGAACACATACGTCCGCAATGTGATCATCGATTTGCTACTGAAAACCGGGCGTGTTGACAGTGCAATGAAAGTGCTCGATGAAATGCTTCTTCCAGGTTCGGAATTTCGACCCAATGATATAACTGCTGATATTGTATTCACGAAACTGTTGAAGGTAAATGGGTGGGAGGGGAGAGTCAGGGAAGATGAAATTGCAGGGTTGGTGGCCAAATTCGGTAAACACCATGTTTTTCCCAATGCCATCACATTAACGCAATTGATCTCCAGGCTTTGTAGAAGTAGAAATACAGATCTTGCTTGGAATGTTTTAGATGATGTGATGAAGTTGAATGGTCTTAAGGATGTTGCACCCTGTAATGCGCTTTTGACAGGATTGGGAAAGGAGAGGGAATTTGAGAAAATGAATTTGCTAATGCGAAGGATGAAAGACATGGATATTCAGCCTAACGTTATAACTTTTGGTATTCTCATCAATCATTTGTGTAAGTTCAGAAGAATTGATGATGCGTTAGAGGTGTTTGAGAGGATGAAGGGGGAAAAGGAGGCTAAGGTTGTTGCACCTGATGCAATCACTTACAATACTTTGATTGATGGGCTCTGTAAAGTGGGGAGGCAAGAAGAAGGATCGAGTTTGATGAGAATGATGAGATCAGATGGCTGTGTTCCTAATACTGTTACCTATAATTGTTTGATTGATGGGTACTGTAAGTCAGGTGAAATTGAGAAAGCCCACGAGCTCTTTAATCAGATGGCTAATGAACAAGTTGTGCCAAATGTGATCACCCTCAATACTTTAGTTGATGGAATGTGCAAGCATGGCAGAATAAGTAGCGCAGTTGAGTTTCTCAGGGAAATGCAGCAGAAGGGATTGAAAGGAAATTCCGTTACTTACACAGTGTTTATCAATGCTTTTTGCAAAGTCAACAATATTGATAAGGCAATGGAGTTTTTTGATGAAATGTTCAAAGCTGGATGTTTCCCTGATTCCATTGTTTATTATACTCTGATATGTGGTTTGGCCCAAGCTGGAAGGTTGGATGATGCCAGCTTTGTCATGTCGAAGTTGAAGGAGGCCGGGTTTCGTCTGGATCTCGTTTGCTTCAATATTCTTATTAGTGAGTTCTGTAAGAGGAACAAATTAGATAAAGCTAATGAGTTGCTCAATGAAATGGAGCTGGTTGGAGTTAAGCCTGACAGTGTCACTTACAACACTTTGATTTCCTACTTCAGTAGAACTGGGAATTTCAAACTGGCCCACAAATTTATGAAAAGGATGACCAAGCATGAGGGTCTTTTACCCACTGTCTTCACTTATGGAGCTCTGATTCATGCATATTGTTTAAACAACAACACTGATGAAGCCATGAAGCTTTTCAAGGAAATGAGTGCAGCATCAAAGGTTCCTCCCAACACGGTAATATACAACATATTGATAGATTCTCTGTGCAAAAAAAACGAGGTCAATTCTGCTCTCTCTCTATTCGATGATATGAAAGTTCGAGGAGTGAAGCCCAACACCACAACATATAATGCTGTATTCAAAGCCCTTTGGGAGAAGAATTGGTTGGACAAAGCATTCGAACTCATGGATAGAATGGTTGAACAGGCGTGTAATGCCGATTATATAACAATGGAGATTTTAACAGAATGGCTTTCTTCAGTTGGTGAAACAACAAAACTCAAAAAGTTTACACAGGGATACAAGGTCTCTACTTCTCCAGCCTAAATTATTTGCAAGCACGAAAGGCTTCGTTTTGGTTAACCGATCTTCTTAACCGAGAACGGTCGCATTCTTGGCGTATTCAACAATCTCTCCTACGACTTCGAGCGGAGGATTAGCAAAGGATCCTTTATTCTTCCAGTCTTGTATGTTTGGTGTATTTAATTAGAATATATTTGGGAGTAATCTATGCTTTTCCAGAAAAGCAAAAGTACCTTAAAGAAGAAAAAAAAAAGAAGAAAATGATAGTTACTTCTTTATGGAGTACTTAGAAATTTTTTGCTTTGGTTTTTCTTTTCCTCTTACTTCTATTTCCTTAGTCACTTTCTCTCCGACTTATTTTGTTCATTTTCTAATTTTTTGTTTCACCAAACAACAAAGTGATTTAGCACTTTTGTTTAAAGTGCTTGTTTCTAAAGCATTCCCCAAGGTACATCCAAAATCAACTACTAAGAAGTAAGAACAAACAAACAAGTGGTTGAGGCCGTACAGAAGAAACAGAATCTCTCTTATCAAAATTTGCAAAAAGAAATTCAAGTTTTGGACGCAATTATATTATACACAATCTTCATGCTAAATGGCTACCATATAACTTCACATACATCACCCAACTGGCATCAACTACAGAGAAAAATTCCAAATCCTCCTTTTTTTTTTCTTGAACCCACCAAAAAAAAAAAAAAAATCTGATTCTCCACAATTGGTGTCCTCGGACAGGCATTTGGCAAAAGCGGCATATTCTTCTTCCCCCATCGCCATTTTTCCTTTTCCTTCCATAAAAATTCCTCTAATTTCAACCTTTGTCAACGCCATTACACGTCACCCATGGCTTGATTCCACTCCAATTTCTTATAATTAGTCAACCCCATTTGCAATTTCGTTTCTTTTTCGCCCACTGATTCTGTAGTAGAATAGAAATCACTGTTCTTCTTCAATTCCTAGTTTCAGAAAATAAAAGAAAAGAAGGGCAGAAGGAAGAAGATGAAATGAACGATCTCTTCTTCTTCACAAATTCGCTAAGACACTGTTAAAATTTTGCTCTAACTTCTTTTGATTTTACAGATCTCTATTCAGAAAAAGGAAAAAAGTAAAAGTAAAAATTAACCGGGGAATTGTACAATTCCGCCTCTGGGTTTTGCTAAATTCCGCTAGCGGCGGTGGCGGCATTGTTGAACAACCAGGGGAGTCCAAAATTGGCCGGAAAGTGGTCGGAAAAGTAGCCGTTGGCGCTTGGACTGTCGAGTTCTTCAAAACCCACAAAGAAATCGTCGCTCACAATCATATCGGAGACTCCGAGGTCGTCGTCTTCTTCGTCGTCGGCCAATAATTCCTCTTTCTCTTCTTTGCTCTCCGTGATCGTGCTTTGGGCCACCGCCTCGTCGTCCGGCGACGAGGAAGAAGAGCAAGCCGGCTGTTTCGGGTCGGGCTTGGCCTGGTCCCCGGATCCGGCCGGCGGAGGCATTGTGGCGGGCTTCTGCCGCGTGGATCCGGCGAGCGAGTTCCGGTGCGTCGGCGCCGGGTGGTTGTGCTCCGCCGTGTAGGTGACGATGAACATTCCCGGGTCGGATCTGTTCCTCTCCACTTGTTTCCGGGCCATGCAACCCTTTGAACTGCTACATCTGTAGTATCCCCTGTTTCAAAATCAACCATATTAAACCCAAAATCAAACCCCCAAACAAAAAACCCAACAATTTTTTTTTAATTGGGTTTCAAAATAAACCTAAAAAAAAAAGAAATTCAAACCTGGGATATGGAGATCCCTTGATGGGTTTCTGCCCATATTTCCGCCAAGCCCATATGTCCGACGACAGAGACTCCGCCGGAACTTGACAAACTTTCTTCAGCTGATTCTTCCTGAAACAGAGAAAGCAAAGAAATCAAAACCAGATCTATTAGCTTCAAGAAATTACCCAAAAAAATTACAAAAAATAGTCAAAATTTCGGCTTGGCTCACCGTCTTTTAGATCTTGGGGCGGCGACGGAGGATGAATGGAGGTGTTTAGGGAGATGGGTGTGGAGTTGTTTCTGTTTGGGGCCGGAAAGAGAGGAGAGAGCGGCGGCCGGAGAAGGGAGGAGCGGCGGCGGAGGGGGCTGAGATTTGGGGAAGAAGGGCTTGAAAAGCTCATGCAATTCCTCGCTGGAATTGGGTCCCTCAAATGGATCTTGAAGGGAGAAAAAGTGGTCGTTGGTTTGGTCTCTACCAAAAGTAAAAGGGATGGAATTGGAATTGGAAGAAACAGAGTAAAAGTCAGAGACGGCGGAGGGCGTGGCGGAGCAGCCTCTGACGACGGCGTGGAGATCCCAATCGTCTTCCATTTCTCGGACAAACTCTGCTCTGAGAATCTGTACCTTTGTCTCTGCCTCCTCTTTGATCAGTTTCTCTGCACTCAAGAAAAAAGAAAAAAAAGAGAGAGACAAAACAAGGCGCTGACTTTTGGTGATAAGGGTGTAATGAGTAATGAGTAGGAAAAGAATTATATATATATATAACCAAAATCAGAGATAGACCAAAATAATAAATAAATAAATAAATAACTGAGTTTGTGCAGTGTTCACAAGTCTAAACGCTAGGGAGAGAAAGTTGTGGGCTAAGCTAAGCTAATGCCTTTTTTTCTTTTTTCTTTTTTTTTTAAAGAAAGAGAGAGAAAGAAAAAGACAGGTGGGGTGGAGGAGGGCATCTCTATGCCAATTTTTCTTTTTTTTCTCTGAATAAAAAAAGAATTGGGTTTTTCAAAAAACCCATTAAATTATTTCTTGATATGATTTTTTTGGGGGTTGACTTTGGACAATGTCAAAGGCCCAAACCCAATTTGTTAAATGATGGAAAAAAAAGAGGCTGATTTTGATAAGCGTGCGGGTCCACACGCTACAAGCCGGGCTCGTGATCGTACAGACAAAAAGAGTCATTATTTTAAAAAATATATATTTATAAATTATGAAATTACAGCGGAAATGGGAGTGAGTGGACGTAGTGAAAACCGGGGCGCTCCTATCAGATTAATTGGAGAGGGAAGGTGGTGGTGCTTTTTTGGGTGGGGTATGGTTGGTAACGAATTTTGGAGGAAACTTTTTTTCGATTTTTTTTTTTTTGGAATCTTTTCTCTCTTTTCTTGGGTTTTATTTTTCTAAAACATATTTCTTTTTCGTATGTTTTGACTCTTATAATTTAGTTATGTCATGAGAACGTGACGCGGGGAACAATAAAAAGAGGGGACTATAATGTGAAATATGAAGCTTCGGGCTATTTAATTTATGAGTCGGTTAAAGAATATTTGAGTGGGTGTCATCCTTGAACGACTATAAATACAGGAGGCAGACTCATATGCTGGCGTGCAATTTTAATTAGCTCATTTCGAGAGTGATACTTTATATTTGTATTTACTTGAACGACAAAGTGTCTGTTATCATTGTGTAAATCTTTTTATGCATATCTTGACCATTTAGGTTGCCCTCACTCTATCAAACGATGTTTTTGCTCTCTCATAGGTATGCTCGTTCAATTATCAGGAGGCTGGAACTTTGCAACAACTTCCAAATTTATTTTTTTTAGTGAAAGTAGTTTTGAAAAACATACTAATCTTTGGAGTGTTTTAAAAAATTAAAAAATTACCTTGGCTTATCAAATCAAATACTATTAAATACTCGTCCAAAAGTGGTTTCAAACTCGTCTTAAAAGTCTCGCTAAAAATTTCACCAAAAGACAATCTATGTATGGAAATTGAGTAAATGAATGAAACGCACATCCCAAATAATTCAAACTCAAATTTCGTCCAACTACATGCTCAATTAATATGATGTAATATATAGTACAAAATATCTATTTGTTACAGATTTTAGATTAAATTATTAAAGTATAAGAATCAAAATATTACAACCGTGCAATAAAACATAAAAGACTCTTTTTTTCTTTTTTTTTGTAAGAGCATTGAAGTCATGAATGGCTTTCATGGCCATCCATTGGGGTTCATAATTGATTGAGAAGCCAATTATGACATACAAAAATGTGTAATTCCACATTGTAATGGATTTGTCCCTGCCAAACATTGGTAAAAGAATGTGATTATTGATGTAAATTTCAGGTTAAATCATGCATCTAAAAGGGGTTTTCTTAAAATTAAAAAAAAAAAAACCTCTCACTTTTATTAGGTGACAAATTGGAGGAAATTCTAATGTTGATGTGAAAAATAATGATTAATATTAATCTTTCAAAATTTTAAAAATTTTAACGTTTCAATGCTTCATACTCTGATTTTTGTTTATAATCTTTAAGAGGTGTATTTGGTAATGTTTTATTTTTTGGAAAATGTTTCGAAAATTGTATGTTTTGTAATTTGAGAGGAAAATTGGTTTTACGTTTTTTATAGTTTCTAATTTTTCAGAATATTAATAAAAGTAATATTTTATCCTTCTTTTTTACTTATAAATTGCATAATAAATATAAAATATAAATTAAAACAACATAGTAGTTTTGAATCTTTTATTTTTATTTTTTAATAGAACAAGAAATTAAAAAATGAAAAGTTGTCTAAGATTCATTTGGTTTGTTATTTTTCTTAAAAAAAAAAGAAATAAAATGAAAAATAATAAATAAAAACAAGAACATTACTAGCTAATTGACTCCAAAATTAGTGGTATTAACTTCTTATCTACCCTCAAATAATACCATAAAAATTAAAATTTATATTTGTTAGCAATTAAGATTAAATGATTAAATAATGATAATCCACAATTTTACTATGTTCTCATGCATTTTTTAAAGATTTATTTATTAACCAAACATAAATATCTTTAATTATCGAGTTTTAAAATTCTATGACATTATTAATCCTTGAGCATTTAAATTTTCTACCATCGATTGGCGCATTAAGATTTTTTTTTTTGCCAATCCAATGTTCAAAATATGTAATTATTATGATTTAATACGCTCCATCCTAAAGTTATTAGAGTAGTAGATCTAGCTCATATATTAAGCGGGATCTTAATTTTTTTCCATATATAAACCAAATACCAATATATATTGAAGGATCTAGTGTTAGAGATTGAAATTATTATTTTATAAAAAACTAAAAAAAAATCAATCTATAACAATGAAAACTGTAGTATTCGTTCTTTTTGTTGGTCCCATAAATAGTTTTCATTTAGAAAATGATGGTTTCTAAATGGTATTATTTAAAAAAAAATTATTTAATCTCTATCATTTTGAAATTTCACTCATTTAATAATTCTTTTCTTTTCTTTTCTTTTCTTTTCTTTTTTTTTTTTAAACAAAAAAACTTAACTAGTAACAATTTATGGTTGCCTCTCTCTTGATAGAGTATTTGTTCATTAATGAATAATAAAGTAATTATCCAAGGGAAACTATCCCAGATTTTTTTTTTCTTTTCTATTATTCATAATCGTCTATTCAAACTATTTATTTCTATCAAAATCGAATTTTTTTTTCTTTTCTCTTTTGTTAATATTTAGTGGTGGGCTCTACTTTAAAATCAATAATCATTAAATTTTTTTTTGACTAAAATAACCACGATTTTCCTCATGGAGAGGTAAAGAAATTCATTTATATATATTTATCTTAATAAGGTCAAATAGATTAACTTTATTTTATTTTTACCTCGGTGGTCCTTATTGCATGAGTCTATGAGTGGAAATTTTATTATTTTTATTTTTATTGGATTTGTAAAGATGGATTTGTAAAGAGTTCAAACAAAGTCTAACATTCATTATAGAAATATATCGTAGATATATACGTGAGAGACAATAGCTCCACTGGTTATACGAGGTCATTTGGTACAAAGTCACCAGAATCATACCAAAGCGGACAATTATCCTATATTATCAGTAATAAAAAAGATGGAAAAGAGGCACGATCTTTTGATATTATTTGGGGATAAAGATTCAAAGCATATTAAGTGTAAATTGGCTTGTAAAAAAAAAAACCCTAATAAATAAAGTGTAAAATTGGAGAACCAATTGTTATTTCGTGGCATAATGACGTGGCAGTCTTGTTTTCTTTCATTATTTTAATATTTTAATAATTGGACGGAGAAGTTTGCAACCTTGTGCTCCAAACCTCTTTTTAAATAATTTTTTATTTGAAATTTATGTAAATCTTACTTTTGCCCTTCAAATTTTAGATTTATTACATGGGCTTTTTAACTTTTATTTATTTTAGTTCATGTACCCTTCAAAGAAATTGGAACCTTCAATTCTCAACTTGATTAGCCAATTTATGAAGTTGTGCCACATGTTCTGTGAGAATATTTATACATTTATACGGATACTTTCAATAGTAGCGAGAACCAAAATATGATTATTTTTTAAAGTACAGTGTAAAAAATAAACATTCTGAATATTCAGAGATCAAAATAGAAAAATACAAAATAGAGACTATTGAAGGTTTAGATATCAAAATAAAACAAACTAATGGTTCAATCGTTAATTGTTCTTGTCAAAACGAGCATAACTCAGTGATAATTGGTATATATAAACAAAATTAACGATATTATAGCACATGATTTTATAAAAACCATATAATTTCCCAATCTTAATAAAATAGATTTCACCCGAAGAATATTCAGCTCAATAATTTCTATGCCATATTTGACGAGATAGGAAAATAACTCAACCTGATATTATTTGTTGGAGAACGTAGAGCGACATGTAATGTGTCGATTGTGTAAGATTCAAAGTATAACATATAACTCGAGAATTGTTATGATTGCAAGAAGTGTAAATAAAATTCAGCAATTATACAAACGAGTGATTCAAGGTGAAATTGGATGAAACTAAACTAGAGAGTTGGAAAATAGAAAATGAGACTTAAAGTTTAAAAGTATAATAATTAATTAAAGATTATAAAGTAGTGGTTTTGGTAAAGAGCACTCCCGTGGCCTGAGATGCCGGAATCCAATCCGCAAATACCATGTAGGTGACGCTAGCCGTTGCTTATAGATTCCACAAATAAGATTCCGCCACGTGCTTCTCGGAGGGAGCGCGTTGCCATTTCTTGTGTAGTCGAGCAAGTGGACGCCGAAAGTCGGGGATGACTTGATCAGAGATCGTACGGTGGAGAGCTGGTCAAATCTTTGACTTTTGGAAAAACTGCGTAGAGCGAGCGCGTTAATTAGACGGTTGACAGCTGGCAGATTTTGAGCGGGCCCCATTTTCCTCAGCTTTTGTTTTTTTTCTAACACCTTCCTCCATCTTCATCCCTTCGCGTGCCTTGTGATTTTCTAGGAATTCTGAAATTAATTTCCTTTTTTTTTTCTTTTGAGGAAAGGGAATAAATTTCGTTTCTTATTGAACAAAAATAAAATCAGATTATGAAATCATGTATGGCCGTTAGATTGCTTTAACGGTTCGGATTTGACAGATGTTGATTTTTTCCCCTCTAAAGCAGGCTTACTTTTTTTTTTTTTTTTGAAGATATATGTCTTAAATCAATTGCTCGAGTTATCAAGTTGTTAGTATAGGTAAATATTTACGGTGATTAGAGTATGACTATGAATTGAGGTGTTGTCGTATAAATAATTTCTAATATTTTTTAGCTAGTTACTACTTTTTTTATTTAAAAATTAGTTATTATGATTGAATTTTGTTTTGTCCAAAACCTCTGCAGAAATAATTATAAGAAGACCTTTCAAAATCTTAGTTTTAAGTCTGTGAACATAGTCACTAATTTATTGAGATTTTTTTTCTTTTTATCTTTTATAGATGGAGTGGAAATTCGAAGTTTTGATCATGTTACATACTTTAATTATTGAGTTTTGTTAGATTAGCGTTAATCTGTTAATGGTGTGATGATTTAGCTACCATAATACAAAGAAAGGAGTTCATCCGCCACGTTAATTAAGCCCAATTATAGCAAAAATATGTTGCATATTGCCCTAAGCCAAGATAGAGTAATACTTTTATTCCCATTTTATATTTTTCGTAATATTCTTTTGGCTAAATATATGTTTTTCAATTAAATCTGTTACGTTTCAACGTATTTCAATTGTACAATTTTCGCTTGTTAAAGTTAAAATTTGAAGATGATAAATTTATATGAATATTTTGCGATAACATAAATTTAGAGAAAGAATTAGATCATCTAAAAGAGGAATGTTTCTACATTTTTTTTTCAAATTTCTTATAATTTGGCAGAGGCTTCAACTTCTCCTCTCCAAGGTGATCAGATCAGATGTCTCCTTGAAATTTATGTTCTAACTCACAAAATATCCTATCATATAAATTTATTATTAGTCAATTTTAACATTCACCAGCAAAGTAATTTAACAATGTTGAAGCATAAACAACTAATTTTAAACAATGACGATCGGTATTAGAATCGACTGAAGGAGAGTGAAGAGGCGGCTACTCTCCCAATGTGGCAAATAAAAGACATATATCTACATGGCTTAATCAGTAGTTCTGGTTATCTCTCAAATTAGAGGCATTGAAGTGATCGAGCGAGTTTGAAATGAAAAAAGACCCAAACATAGATTCCCGCCTCAAGCGGAGGCGAATTGATCAATGAGAAATGACTAAACATTTTTTTAGAAAAAAAAAATTACTCAAACAATATGGACACAACATATATTTAGTTCATCTTTGTTTTTCAATTTACCACTTCTGAATTAAGTAGGAAACAAATAAAGTTTAAATACTATTTTATTCAATCTTTCAACTTTGGTTTATTTTAGTCCTTACTTTTATAATATTTATTTTGTTTTATTTACTTTTAAAAATCCTAGTCCATTACTTTTAAAAGGCCTACTTCAACCATTTCTATTTATAAAATTTTATATACAATAGAAAATATTTAATATTTATAATTGTATTTTAAGAAATTTAGTCAGTGAAACTTCATGTCTGATCTAAAAAATAAGATAAAATGAAAAGAAAAGAAATAAAATAGTCACTAAAAATAGAGATCAAAATAAAAATTTTGAAATACGTTAATTAAATAAAATTAGAGCGGCTTAAATAAACCATAACGAAAAGTACAAGATCGAAATAATATTTTAAAAAGGAAAAAACAACACATATAGTGTATATATATATAGAAAAAGTAAATAATTAAGGATATTGATTTTACAAAATAATATTTCCCGGGAAGAGCACGTGTCGGGTGCACGTGCACCAAGACGTGCCTGCCACGAGGCTACGTGTAGGTAGGTATGGGACTACCCCTAACTCCCAAGTACTGAAACCCTACTGCCCTCTCATTAATTTATTTTCTTATTTCTTATTTCTTTTAAACTTATTATTCTTTTATTTTTATTGCTTTTATATTATTAAAAATTAATTAAAATAAATCGTTAAGCTTATTTTACAAAGAGCGGTTAGGTCAGGAATGAATATGATCAGGGCGCACGAAGGCTTTGCTTGCTTTAATTTTATCAAATATTAAGATTAATAATAGTCTTTAATTAAAAAAATAATAATACCAAAATTGTTGTCATTAAATGTTAAAAAAACATTATAATATATTATTTTAACCGAGTTAGAAATATTTCAATATTTTAAAATTGTTATTGTCTTGACGAATAGCTCATTATGTCATTAAAAAAACATATATCTATCTAATTATATACAAGCTGAACCGATTAAAACACGTATCTGGGAGTTCGAATCTCCATCGCTCAAAACATCCCAACAAATTGAAAAATGGGATATATATGTTAAATTACCAAAGTGTTTTTTTTAATATCAGTAAAAATAATGCAAATTTCATATTTATTAAGTTCAATATCGTGTGAAATGGGGGATTTATAATTTTTTTTTGTTGAACCTAATACAAATATCAATATTTTAATTATTATCATTATTATTTTTATGAAATCACACCTTGCACGTTTTTTTTTCTCTTTCAGTAGGAGACCAAAAGCATAGCAAATTTTTGGTCTAAAATATTGCCAGAGTACATTTTTTTATTAATTATTTTTTTATTTTTTGCAGTTTTTGGTTTCTGAAAAATTGAGATGTTGATCGAACGAAGGTAAAGCAGTGAGAATGTGATGATGTGATACGAGACTAACCTTTTATTACTTTTTTATTATAGTTTTATTTTGATTTTTTGTGGTGTTATCCACTTTCTATATTTTAGTCCTCCAACTATTTCAAAATTAAGTTCAATAAAAGAATACAATATTAAATCTTCAACCTTAGCTAATTGTTGTACTAAAAAAATAGTTAAAGCATATATATCTGACCACAAAGTCGTAAATTTGAATCCTCACTTAATCGGTTGTTATATTTAAATAAAATAGATTAAAATACTCTTTTAGTCATAGTTTCAGCTTCGATTCATTTTGGTCCCTCTATTTTAAAAATATTCATTTTAATCTTTTTACTTTTAAAACGTATTCATTTTAATCCTCTCATTAACCTGTTGTTAAATAATTAATTAAATAATGTGTCATTTCTCCTCAGATTTTTTTTTTTCAAAAACCATTTTTTATTCTCCCCTAGGCTCGCAAACTAATTTTTGGCTATTTCCACGTTCCTCAACGTTGTTTCTCTAGTCTCAGCATTAATTTTGATTTCTTCCAAATCTCCAATTTCTTTATTTAAAAAAAAAAGAAAAGAAAAAAAAGACCTAAGGGTCTCCCTCTCGAGCTTAGCGTGATCACTCAATTCCTAAAACCTGACTTCAATTTCAATTTTCAAAGTCGGTTGTTGTGGAAGAGATGAACCAATCTTGAGCTATACAACCATGTCTGGTTCAGTAAACGTTAAACCATGTCACATTTTTGTTTTTTCCCCTGGCCGAAACCACCACATCGATTTGGACTCCCGAGTACCAATCCACGAGCAATTGAATGGCCGGAAAGAAAAGCAAGTTCTCTTCAGAGATCAAGTAGGAAGTTCTCCTGTCATATCCGAGTTTTTCTTCAAGTGAAAAGTGGAGATTTGAAAAAGAAATCAAATCGTTGTAGAGATGAAGATAGAGAAACGACAATTGAGAGAGTAGAATTGCAGAAGACGTGAGTAATCAGATTTAAAGTAAAGGGACCAAAACAATATTTTAACTAATAAAATATTACATCTATAAACATTACTTTCACTCATATATTTGGTTATTTCATTATACGATTCAAATCATATTTTAACTATCTAAAAATTCATAAGATTTTAATGTAGAAAAAGAATTGGGAAGATTTAGTGGATTGGGGAAGGTTTTTTTTTTTCTCTCATTCATTCATTCAATCAGTTTGTTATCTTGAGTAATTGGGACATACTTTCACATCACCATAACTAGGCATCGAAATGGATGAGGACTTTTCTTCTCCCTTTTTTCTTGTTTGTTATTTGAACAAATATTGAATTTCAAATTTAGTCGTAAACTTTTAACTTATATCCTCGAACTAGAGTTTCTATATAATTCCTACTGTCAACTTCGTTAACAAATGACAATACGACATATTTATTGACAAACATCGGTTAATATATGAGATGTGACAGACAAATAAGAAAAGAAAGTATCCAATTAAAGCAAAATAGAGTGGTACAACCTACAAAAAGGGATTCGACATGTTGCTTAAGCTCAATACCGACGATACGGTGCAAACGTTGTTCGTAGAACATGAAGTATATGGAGCCCACAACCTAGGTAGTGCTATTTGGGTTGGAATTATGTTCCATTATCTTTGAGAGAGAAGTGGTGAATTGGACCATATCCTCTCGTGGGGTGGGAAAATGGAATTGTGGGTTTGGCACAAACACATTCCAAGTGAGAGAGATCCTTTTTCTATATACTTATCCATCACTCAAAACGAACGAGCATAGCTCAACGGTAATTGATATATATCGATCACTACTCATGCTTACGTTGACCATCAATACAAATTTAACCGTTTTTAAAATGAAAAAAATATATATCTTTTTCTACATTTCTCTATCTTACTTGTAAAAAATTTAATGATGGACAATAGAAAAAATGAGTGCTGACTGGTAAGTACTTAAATCATGGTTCTCGAGACAGCACACGCTCTCTCCCCTCGCGAAAAAAATCCATAACTCTCACTCTCTCTCTCATGAGATGAGAGAAAAAGAAAACCCCACCACACCTCACCACACCAAGGCCTCCACAAAAGAGAACTGAGAAAGAAAGAAGAAGAGAGGGGAGACCCATTGGCATTGGCATTGGCTTGGCTTATAATGGTCACAATCAGCAGTCAGTCAGTCACACGTCTAAATGTTGTCTGTTCCTTTTTTTTCCTTTTCTTTTTCTTTTGATTCAGTGAACCAAATGGCAGTAAGAGTAAATTTGTAGTTGCAATTTAGACCTTCATTTGTGGCATACTCTTTTCTTCCATCAATTATTGATGATGGGTTTGGACTTTGGGGTTGGTTTTTCTTTCAAGTTTCAAATCAAAAAAAAAAAAAAAAAAAAAAAACATAACACACAGTAAGTCTAAGTCACAGAGCACTGTCTTGTCCAATGAAAAACTTTTAATATCCCAATCCCAATCCCTATGCCTTTCATCTCATCTCATTTTTTCAAACCAAGTAATCATCTCCACCTTTTCTTCACCTACTATACTACAATTCTCTAATTTCCCACATTTCTAAAACCAATGCTCTTTTGGGAAGTCACGTAATTTCATTTTCTCAGACTCTACAACTTTGACGTATAGGTTTTGTATCTTAAGCTTGAAAATGTTG
This sequence comes from Momordica charantia, assembly GCF_013281855.1. Classification (NCBI taxonomy): domain Eukaryota; kingdom Viridiplantae; phylum Streptophyta; class Magnoliopsida; order Cucurbitales; family Cucurbitaceae; genus Momordica; species Momordica charantia. Next base: position 2,876,938 of record NW_028275163.1, on the reverse strand, counting down.
AGTTTGAAGTAAATCTGAAAGAGTTGTGTAGATTTAGACAATAGATTTGTAATCAAATTTCAGAACATAGATTTGTAATTTAGACAATATGTACTATTTACTATCGTGCTACAAAATCCTTGGAATAGAACTTCAAATTACATATTTACTATTGTAGTCTCACCGACTACAAGATTAGTCTTTTCCATAATCTAAACACAAATTATACAAATTCAGACTTACGAAACAGAAAAGACTACTCCAACTTATATTTTATTCATATTTATTTGATTCTCAATCTATTGTTTTTCCTTGAATCACATGGAAGATATGCTTTTTGGTGAGAATTGGTCTTGACAGCTCTTACTTTTCTGTTTTAATTCAATTATTAATTGGTGATGTGACGATATGAATGTGGCCTACAACATAGTACACTCTCTATTGTCCTATGGATTTCTCATGTCCTATCTCACAAGATTTTATTTTCTCCATTTTTGTATCCTTTTCATTTCAGAAAAATACATTGGGCAATTATTGTTATTTAAATATGTATCAAGTAAACGTGTTCTTTAAAACAAATGTGACTCTAGTAATTAAGAAATGTGTTCCAAATGATAGTTATTTGATTTAAAACTTATTTTGCTCTCAAATTTATTATACTTTAATTTTTATTTTTAAAATTATTATATTTTGATATATGTGATTTATACATAAGATCACATGAGATGCCAAGCAAAATTCCTGTTGAGTGCCCAACAAGGATTTGACTACAAGGACCAAAACAAAATTTATATAAAATGTAAGGACTAAACACAACATAAAAATCAAGATAAAACAGACATGAAAGTTCTAATTAACTAGGATTTATAAAATACATTTTAAAAGAATTATTTTGAAAGTAATAACAAAATAAGGTAATTTTAGCCAAATGACAGAAAATTGACACAAGTTAATTTTTAAAACTACATTATTGTTTAAGTTGACCCAAATTTAAAGACCGTACTAAGATTTTAAACTAATTATTTTCTTTCCGCTCCTTGTTTTTTAAAGGAAAAAATATTTAGTAAAATTGTTTTTAAATTTACATAAGCTATCAATTATTTTCATAAGTCTGGATTATATGGTCTTTCACGTGCATGAGATGACTACATGTCAAAAAAAATATAGTGATTTAATTTATTTATTTATTCCTTAAACAAGGCTTTTCCTTTCGACATGAATTGCCTACAATTTTTTTTTTTAAATACAACCTATTTTATATTCTTATTTATTGTTGTTTTTTATTCTCAGTTCTCTTTTTCTTTATTTTATGGCCTGTAACATACCCAAAATTTAAAAAGTTAGAAAATTTTCACTAGATGGCTTAAATTTAATGTGTATTCTAACAAATGTCACAATTTGTCATTTTTTTGTAGATATAGTATAAAATGTGACTTCTTATTGTGTTTTATATTACTATTTATATAAAATTTTAAACTTTCATTTATATTTTAAAGTAGATATTTATTTTATGCTACTCTATGGGTTCACAAGGGAAAGTTTAACGAGAAATGGTATATAAAAATTAATTTTGAAAAATGAGGGGAAAAATATATTGTTCCCATATCTTTTCCTGAAAAACTACAATAATAGAATACCTAAAAATACCTCAAAAACAAGAAACAAAATATTAGAATGTCGTAAGACAAACAAAAAATTAATAATTCAAAATATTGTTGAATAATATCCTACAAGTTACAATGAAAGCTCTAGACTTGCCAACAAGTTAAAGATTTGCTCTTTTCTTTATCAACTTCATGAGATAAAAGAATTTTGAAGATCATAATAAGTCAATAAAAGCTGCATTTTTTTATTTACAAAAACATTTATCGGATGAATCCGAAAAAAGTGAAATATTTTATGGACACAGTGAATTCAAATTTTTAAAAGAATAAAGCTATGTAGATTTTTAAATAGAACAAGGAAAGGTATAAAATAATAATAATAATAATAATAATAATAATAATAAATGGTAAGGAAAGAGAAGGAACTAAAAATTAATAATAATTATTCATAGTACTCGATAAAATTAGAAACTGTCGCAACAGAACTAATGATTCAAAACGGGACATTTTTTTGCACATTTCCCATTTCTAATTTTTGGAAAATATAAACATTTGATATATGTTCATGTTTCACATTTTTCGTTTCTCAGTCTCAAGAAATATGACCAGAATTATGTATAAATTTTGAAAACAAAATCAAATTTCTTCTTTCTGTTTTTTATTTTTTCCAAAATATAGATAAAAGTATTATTTCATCATTTTTTACTTATAAAATATCAATAAATAAATGCAACATAAAATCTTAAAATATTTAATCTGAAAAATTAATTTTTATATAAAACTATTACTTTTTTTTTATTTAAAACTTAGTGGAGAAGAAATAAGAAACGGTTACAAAACAGGTTTTTGTTTCATATTTTAATAAATAAATAAATAACAAGATTGTTACCGTAAGGAACGAGAAACGAGAAACAAGAATCAAGAATGTTACCAAACCGACCCTGCAATTTCTCTTTTCACATTGATTCCATTAGCTGCATTTAATAAACCATAAAGGATTGAAATTCAGAAAGCTGCAAACAAGATCTCTGAAATGAGACAGGAAACTGGACAACGAAAAAACATATTGTAATGAAAGCAAATAGGGACTGAATATAAAGAAAGAATTTGAACAAATTGAAAATTATTGCCATCATCCCACTAGATTATGGTTGTCAGAACCCCACAGGTCAAAAAGAAAAGAAAAATCATTTACAACTTACAAGAACAAGCATGGGAGATAACTGAGTTCCCTTCCCTAAAGTTAACTGTCCCACAAACCAACCTATAAATTGAATCTTAATGGTAAAAGTAAAACTATCGCCATACTTTCCTAACTTAAGAAAAATATATTAAGAGTTAGATTTTCTAAAAGAATATAATAATAAACAGTAACAAAACGATAGGAACCCGAAAAATCTATTCGCTCAACTTTTCTATCCATCAGAAGCTGTGGACAGATTTCCAACTCTATCAGGAAATCCAACTAATTGGGGCAACTATTAGGTCACGCAGCTTATAGAGAGCTTGATGGATGCTAAAGTATGAGACTTACAAGGTCATAGCTCGGATTTAAGGCCGATTTCCTATCAACTTGAGCTTGGCCACAGAGAACTAAGTCGGGCTGCGAGTTTTGCGCTCTTGTAATCATCTCTAAGCTGGATAAACCTGATTCCAGCCAAAAAAAAATTTGTATCATCACGAAGAACAAGATGTCGAAATGGCACGAAAATTCAATACTAATCATGATGAAGTCTAACATTTAAATATTAATTCCTTTTTTCTGTTTTTTGATAGAAAGGCAACTTTCACCACGAGGTCATATTTGAAGATTAATTTTTCTTGTGAATGGCTGCACCTATGTTAGGGGATAATGCAAGCCAGAGTAGGATGGGGGTACCACTGGAATTTTACACTTTAATATGAATATTAGAAAGAGATAAGTGGGATGTGGCGTCACAATACTCTACAATCACATGAATCTCCAACAAATCTATTCTGCAAACCGTAGTTCAATAAGATCTTAACAAAATACCTTTGACAATCTTTCCGAATACTTGGGGTGCCCTCAAACAGAGATGAGAGACTTTCAGGAGCAACAATAAAGACGTTGGCAATGCTGGAAAAAATAGAATGCCGAACGAGAGATTAGCCATGCAAAATGGATGATGTAATGTCAGACATCTGGCAAAATACTACTTACATGCCCAGTAACTCAAATTTCTCATCGACAGAAGGAGCATTAAAACTGCGCACAAATTCTCCGTACTCTATTATGTCACGCTTCAGACGTAGTCCTCCGCTGCAGTGAAGAAATGCACAAGCATAGATGAATTCAGTGAAACAAATATCCATGCCAAAATAAAAAGGGTGGGGAATACCGACTCCCAACTAACCCTTCAAAAATACATTGACTAGATGGAACAGAGACACAGCAAAATTTTTGGTACACAAAACGAGCAAACTAAAATCCAAGATATTTCTAGTTCTAGATTGTCAAACAATAGCTCACTGTTGCCACTTCCAACAGGGAGAAAAAGTAGTTACAGACATCTATTCTGACAGCTAATAACTTGCCAAATCTACTGCAAATGATTGTCAATAATTTTTTCTGTACAGTACGTATAATTGTCGGAATGCAAATGAATGTGTACATTATTCCTTTAAACAGTAATGAGTATGAGCTCAAAAGGTGAGCTTCCTCATTAACACTCTCTAAACCAAAACACCTAAAATCTCTAGTTCATGGTATACATGTAGAAGAACACCATTCATCAAACTAAAGACCAAATTCACGTCAGAGATTAGTGTTAAAGAAATTATTAAACTAAGCTTAAGATAAAGGTTAATACGTTTTAGGCTGTGGCTATACCAAAAAATTGGAAATGAGATTCCGACTTTCATTTGAATAACTACTGAACTCCAATGAGCTATAAGTTGGAGACCATCGAGATGAGTATGGCACAGGCAGCTATGAGAGGAAATTCAGGCTCGCCATCCGGTGTGGGCTTACAGGACTAGGACTCAAATCCTTTCTTTCATTCATCAATAGGGCCCTGGTCGGTCACTTTTCCGAGCCGGGAACAATAAGTGGAAGTCATAAAAAATAGATCTTTCTCTTTGTACAGATCAAGAGGAATGGTAGCTTCTATAGGCCGTAGTGGCTAAAGATTTGGTTACTAGGGTTTAACAGCAAGCATTGTTCGGTCATCATCTGTGACTGTTAAATTAGTTAAACAGTTACATGGACCTCGTATCTTTATACATACCAGCTTCCATTTGAGCTGGTAGGACATTAGTAATATTTTCTTTAATTTAGCAGAGATTTGGTAGACCATTAAATTTTTTAGATTAGAAATTATAGGTAATTCATTTTGCTCAGTGAACCAGGCAACATCTTGTTGACAGGTAAGCATAACTATACATCATTACTTCAGCCAACATTCTACCGACAACAAGCATAAGTAGACGTTATGACTTTTTCCATCACTCACTTGACAAATAAGCACAACTATGTGTTACAACTTCTGCCAACATTTCTGTTGACCAATAGACATATCCAAACATCACACTGCAAAGTAGGAAATGAGCAGTTACCTAGGATTAAAAGTGAACTTCTGCCAGTGGCTCAGGAGGCCTTTGTGCAACCGATTTCCCTGCAATGAAAATTATTCTCATTAATTCAATCTGATGCCATTAATCTCCAACTCTATCAGCTAATAGAGGATCGTAAGTGAAACAATAACATCTGGTCTGGCAAACTCGAAAACTTTTAGAATAATACCAGCTCAGTTAAGAATGCTTGCTTGTTAAGACCTTCAAGGGCAGTAAAAGCAGATTCAAGCACGCGAGAAAGGTAAGCCACAACTCTATCACAGAGAAGAAGACACATTGATCAGTAGAAAATTTTGCATACTTAAAAGACCAAACATTCAATTGTCCGACAACAATAAACTTCCTGCCTAAAATAACAACTTCAGTTAACTGGTTTCCATTGATCCTTGAGTTGATAAATAACACTAGAAAGCAAAACAACTTGAGTACAATTTTTTTGCTACAATTTTCAAATACCCTACCCATGATGTTGGCATTATAAAATTCAACAAAGAGCACCCAAAACATGTCACCTAAATTTATATCTTTTTTTTGCCAGGAAAGAGGCGGGGGGATTGCTGCAGAACTTTTTTCCAATCCTAGCCAATTATAAGGTTGATTTCTACCTACCCTGGCAGTAAATATCATTACTCAATACAATTGTTTCTTCCATTCAAAAATCAACTCAACATAGATCTTGCAACTTCGCTAAGTTGAATGTACCTAGTGCAGGCATTTGTTGGCCGATGATCAGGAGCAATTCCATCATCAGGAGACTTATAATCAGTAGCCTTCTGTTCAGCTGAAAGCAACCGCTCAACCTGCATATTCATAATATCACAGGAAATTATGAAATGAAGTACTTGGACAAATTGGACATATGGAAAATCTCTGGGTTGGGAATAAAATTCTAGGCAGAGAAAGATTGGAAAAGAAGTGATACGTAAAATGAAAGAATGTATCAGCTTACATGCCTACTAATCCATTATTTTGACTGGAATCAGAAACAAGGCAGTAACTGACCTCAGCCATTACAGTTTCAATGCACTGTTGAAGTCCTTTATAAGCTGCAGCCTCTGCACTAGACATAGCTGTTGACATCTCTTCGCACGAAGCAGCATGGGCACCATCCACAGGAAGCAAGAGCCTGGAAATTGAGTTTGCAAAATACTACAAAAGAAAGTACAAATCATCCCTTTGCTTATTAAGAAGCTGGTCGCAACTAGACTAAATAATAGAAAGTATCATCATACTTGCTGGACTATTGCCACACTACTACCACAACGTTGTACAGCAACCATGAAAGTTCGGAAACTGCTTTCACCAGCTGCTGCAGCTGCTTCTGCCTACACACGTGATTTAACAAATAGTTTCCATTGTCTCTTTTGGGTAAACTAAGGCAATACCTTTTACAAGAATACAAAAAAATAATAATAATAAAAAAGAAATCTAAGATAATTTGAATTGCAACCAAAAGAGTAGTGATCAGAAAATTACTGCAGAAGCAGCTGCAGCAGCCACTCTTCTACTAACACTTGTACCCAGCACAAACCTTTCCCTCAAAGCAGCTGCTTCGGTCAAGCTATCCCTAGCCCGTTCAAGCCCATCTGTAATATACTGACTGACCTGCAATTACAAAAGAAGGGAAAAAACCCTAAGCACATACAAAATAGAAGAGAAAACAATGGAAGCCTACAATTAATTTTATCCAACTTACTTCGTCAAGCAGACAAGTAAACACAGCTTTTACATTGGTCGCCAAAGTAGCAGGCTGCATTGGAACATAAAAATTAACAAGTGGAAGGAAAAAGTTCAAAATCTATGCAATGAATGTTACCACTCATAGACACTATTTTCCTCGTGGTACTGAAATCTAAGGTTTAAATTTATGAAGTTTTATATAAAACATTTATCTAACAAATTATAAATATCAATTACGTTTCAAATTTCTCAACATTTTTAACATCATTTCTATAGAAAATGAATCCAGTACTACAGAGAAAGATGCAAATTGCCATTAGACAAATGAATCACTAGTTAAATACACCATTAATCGAAAACGGGAAGACACTGGATAAGACCTGATTTGAATAGCAGATACAAAGTCACTGGATTAGACCTTTTCAGCAATTTTTAATTTGGAATCATTTAATGGGAAATGCATAATGGATAACAGGATTGATTGATGGAACAAATATTACTTGAGATGAGAATAAAGTGCATCTAGAAATTGCTTCCTCATTCCATCGCACAAATTCTGTAACAACAGTGACAGAAATTTGCTGAGGTGAAGATGCTATTGAAGCCCCTTTCGAACGTCCAATAGTACCAGACGACTCAGGAACCTGCTGATTCTCAGCACGTAACTCTTCCATCTGCAAGGTGCACATATTTAGTACCTGATGAGGTAAAAACATCAACTGAAAACTCAATTCATAACAAAGCATCTGTAGTAAACCTTAGCCTGATACAGCTGTGTGAGAGATGCCCGCTCATGCTCGGGATACTCTTCCTTGTGAGCAGAAAACAAGGACTCTGTGAGGCCTGAACCAACAGTTTAAAGATAAAATATTGGATTAAGCGACTTCACATATGGGAGAGGAGACTAAATAAATAATTTAACAGCACTAGCAATAAATATACAAGTGAAAGAACTAGGGAAAAAATTATCATCTAAAATAAACGGTTTTTCCCAGTAAAGAATTTGACACGGCCAAAATGCTTTCTCATACAAAATTATTAACAGCAAAGAGGACAACTTCAGCTTCATAGAATCGCTTTTCATCCAAATGACCAATTAGTGACCCAACTAAATATTAATCGCTTTTATTTTCTTTCCAATAGCATATAGGCAATCTTTTCATCATATTAACTTTCCACTCTCAAGCTTATAACTCAGAAAGGCTAACTTGGCTCATGCAATAGCATATAGGCAACCATGTTCATCGTATTAACTTTAAATTCTAACTCAGAGAAAGAGGGCATAGTTAAGAAGCAGATTAATAAGGGCATATTGTACTAAAAAATAATAAATAAAATAAGGGCATATTAGTTATAAACCAAGTTATTGATTATATATTGAGGGATTGGATAAGATGAAGATAGAGAATTGTTCGGTGTGGTTTAGGCTTGAGTAAGAATACTCAAGATACGTGAGAGTTCAAGTACGTCAAATTACTTGAGAGTTATTGTAGTTCTTCTATCTTTTAGAATTCAATATATTTCTAGTTGTTCGGGTCCCTATGTCCCTATGTTTGGCTAGTAGGTTGGTTTTTCCAAGTTTGTAAATCCTATTGGCTACATCAACTCAAGTGGCATGGAACTGACTTGGTATATTATAACGTACTCTAACTTCCATAAATCTTAAACAACAAACCAAACACATATTACACAAACTCTAACCTCATTTCTTTACAGTTTACACAATTTAAACACGAGCTCTCCAATATATGCTTCAACTTTAAGTATATTAAAACTGCGAGATGAACCTCCTAAAAATGCACTGCATATCTACAATTTAGTCTTTAAGTTGTAAATACGCTCCTAAGAAACAAAAATGAAAACCAAAAAATAAAAGAAAAAGCTCTTTTGTGAAATTTACAAATTAGTGTCATAAATATCCTTTTGTATTGAAATATTTTAACAAAACTTTTTTTCTCAGTAAAGAAAATACTACAAACACAGCGTACATGTTTAGAAAATATTAATCATCGGCCATTAAATATAAACTGCAATTTTCAAAATTAGTGATAATCACAAAATTCATGAATAAATTGACAAGGAAAATTCAATTAGCCATTACCCTCGACATCCAAGTCACCACACCCAACAGCTCGTAGGTCTCTAGCAAGCTCCTGCGTCTTCTCATATGCCACTGCCATCATTCTAAGGTACTGTACATACTCGAAAATGTACACAATGATCAGTAAAGCAGATCAATTGGAAGTAAAAATTTCAAAACTCTAGTAGGTCCACCCACTAATAAAAGCCCGCCTTCTTCTATTGGAGGTAGATTCACAAGGGATGGCTTCACTAATAACTTGTCTAAAAGGGCCGTAACTCGTTGCTCCAATACACGCTGCAGTAACATATCATAAAATCAGATGCAATGCAAATACGTACTACATTCCTGCTTAAAACATAAAATACTGAACTGGGGAATCGAGAGAGATATGTAACGTGCCTGGACTAAGATTGACATAACATCATTGGGAGAAGGAAATACGGCCATTATCGTTGCAGCTTCTTTTCTTACAGTATCTGCAGAGCACACAATAAAGATATAACAAATTCATAGAGCAAAAGCCCAAATGAGCAATCCTTCACACTTTCCAACCTGTAATTTCTTTGTACAAGGAAGATAGCCCACGAGCAACATTGCTCGGAGTGGCCTGCAAACCCTGCTCACCGAGGACCAATCTGGTGTCCGCATTCATAATTTCCACATCAATAAACATGGGACGTGTTGCCACATAATGTTGCATGGCACTAGTACCTCTATTAAACTGCATGGAAATTTTCAGTAATCAAATTTTTTTCTGCACCAAAAAAAAAAAAAAGAAAAAGGAGAGAACTGTGCTGATTTTTAGATGAACTAACATGTTTCCCCACAATTTCCTCAAGACCTCAATTATCAATTTAATACTTTAATAATATGCATGGTCTAATTTCTTCAACTTAGAACAGCTTGTTATTATGCCTCATGCACCAGTGATGAGGATGGTGTAAACAGTGCTGAGGCACAACAGTAAAGCCCTACTCTTCATCTTTAGAGTCCATGCCACCCACCCCACCTCTAAACATTGAAATGGTTTGACTGCACTAAATGTACTCAACAAATCTGATCCATAAAAACGATCAGTTTACCACAGGAAACAGCTAAGATGGGAACATAGCTGAAGTACAAGAAATCGGCCATGAATAATAAAGATAACACATATATGTTATCCTTATAATAGGGAAAGCAAAAAATTTATAAATTAAAATATGCATAAAAAATCTGCTGCTTTGAACTGGGACATTAAGGATAATACTGGTCATGACAAATTAATATGCAACCCAATGAGGGATCAACAAGCACCGTTCGTTCTTATAAGCATACTTGAAAGAAGAAGATAGAGCATGTAAGAGAGGCAGTACGAATTCAGTAAAGAGACCAAATTGGTAGCTGGTCAGATACATAAGACACAATTACCTGTGACAGAATTTTAGCACATTCAGCCATAGTTGATAATTCTCTTCTTTGTGATGCTGCATCAAAACGAGAGAGCAACCTATTTTCCAATTCTACAGAAAGAATAAAACGATAACCATTAGTCATAATATAACAAGCATTAGAAAAGATAAAATAGTTCCATAGTAACATTTATTGGAAAAGGTCATCATAAAATTCTTGAAATAAGTGTCTTCTCACTACGAAGAAACAAATGATCAATAGTTTCATCTTCACTTTTCAATTTTTTATAATAAAATGGGGGGAAGCATGACAGACTAGGTAGATGAGCAGCAATAAAAATTCAAAAAGATTCTATATCTAACATTATAACTATCCCAATTCATTAAAATTAGAAAGTGTGCCATGAAGCTGCCATACCATTACAGTATTCCTGAAGGTTAGCAACTGCAGCTTCTAAACCTCGGCTGGCAGTTGCATTTCCGACAATTGACGGAACAGAAATCCCTTGTCGTCCAATATCTTCCTCCGCAAATGAACCTGGAACCAAAGTAACATGAAGCAAGCATACAAAGTTGACATAATGTAACAGAACCTTGAAATTAATTTTCAAAATAAGAGGATTTTTAGAAGCAATTGAACATCCAGAATAATAAAACACAAAATGTTTCATAAATTATGGATTGATGTGGTATGTCCACATGAATAGTTAATAATTTGTTGTCCTCTGTTTTTGAGTATATTAGAGTTTGCCAATTCAAAATACATAGAAATACACTTTACTTTTTGGGACGTTCCTTCTTCCACATGATTTTGTTTGATGCTAAATCAAGTTTAAACGTAAGGCAACATTTATCTACAAAAGAAGAATGAAATACAAAACTGAGATAATGACAACTTTCATGCTTGCCAAAAATAGAAAATTATTAAAGAGAGCAATAATGATAAAGACTTGGTTTCGCAACTACGATGGAAAGAAAAGGGACAAAACATGTAGTCTCCAAAGAACTAACAGAAATACCACAATCAAACGAGCAATATAATGTTCTTTGTGGATTTAGATGAAACGTGGTTTAACTGTGTTGTCCATGGACATTTTCCAGCATTAATGATGGTAACTTACGCAATTTTTGTGCAACTGAAGCTGCCTCTGCAACACGACTATCATCAGAGAATAATGGTGAAAGCTCCATTAAGTCACCAGGGCTGCCATTGAATTCCATCAAGTACTGCAGTGATTGATTATAAGGATATTCTCATTTCATTATAATTAACTTTAAATAGAAAAGGAATGAAACCCACACACACAAACAGAAAGAAGTCTTAAAGTAAAAAAGAAAAAAGAAAAAAAAGCATATAACATTGGTGGCACAAATTCAATCAATGAACTCATAGCACCTTTATCAACTCTATTGTTTGACTAGCAGTTTCCCTTTGGGCATCTGCACTCTGACAAAAGAAAACCGAGCAAATTAGAAAAATGGTAGTCTCATTTCCCACACTAATGACTTGATTAAAGTTTCATGAATCAACGATTCAATCAAATTTAAATGTCATTGAGGACAAAATAATTACCTGAAGATGATCTCCTATTTTTGCAGCAGTCTGTCCAACACTTGAGATACGTGAATCTAACCTTGCAAAACTGTCAAACAGGCCATCTACACCTTTTTCCAACTGTCATTAACGATGTATGTGTGATAGGTTAAACAATGAAACATTATCGGTTCCAAAATCCAAAAATAGAGATTTGGAATTTAGATATTTACAAGCTACCTCTCCTAAATAAGGTTGAAAAACATTATTAGAGAAAGAGTAGAATGTAACAAAATAATATCGGTTGAATCAACAATCAATGACTTGTGGATCTTCTAAGGTTCTATTAAAAATTAACTGATTAATTGATTTACGGTAATTTCCGCACAAAATGATTCCCTTAACACCCCGAAGAAAGAACAAAATAGAAACAAAAGTAGAAGTTGAAGTTGAATACCATATATGCATGACAATTACTCGAACTTGAAATGATTGTGCATTTAGAATTTTATCGTGACTCAAAAGCAATATGCTCTATTCAACAAACCTCAGCAAGTGTCTTGCGATGCTTGGAATCTTGGGCAGCAACTTCTTTCTTGAGATTGTAAAGTTTACCATCGATCTTTCACCAGAATGAAGAGAAAGTTAAAGCCTTCAAATAAAATTATGATGTTTTGGCAGAACTCTCATGGCCTTCGGTCAAATGTCATACCTGTTTCCGAAGATCAACCAACTCTTGGCTAGAATCCTTGAACAAGGCTAAGAGTTTGTCAACTTCTGGAAACAAAGGAGTGGACAGCCCTTGGGAGAATTTGATTGTATCTGACGGTGCCCGTAAATGCCCATTAGGAAAAGCATCATTGCTAATGTTGTGTCCTTCTATTGAATCAGTTTCATCCTCTTGAAATGATGGAAGGAGCTCATTCACCAAATTTCCGAACAATGCATCAAAGGAAAAATCGCCCTACAAGTCCAAAATATACTCTAAAGCTTCTTCCAAATTCATGTGGAGATTAATATGATGGCTATCTCAAATGGTATATTGATATTGGTTGGATAACTTCAGAAGAGAGCATAGTAAAATGAGAAATTGAAAATATGGTCTTTACCTTAAAGTCTTCAACATCCAAAATGAGGGGAAGTGAGCTAACAGATGGATTTTTCGTGTGAGTGCCACTCTTAGTCCCATTCATCTAGTTTGCAGAGAAAATAAGTCAGAGAAAAAAAAACTAACGAAGTGATTCTATCAATAATTCAAGCTTAACTGATAGAGCTGCATCCAATTCAAGTTTCCATCAAATGAAGCTGACCTTATCACAATAGGGAGGAAGTATAACGATCCAGCTCCTTTTTAAGTGTTGTTAAAACTTGTTAGCTGCAGGTCTGGAATAAAAGAATACAAGTGAACCAACGGGAAACTAGAAGATCCGTTCATACCTATTGTTTAGTACACTTATTGTGCCATCATGACCAAGGCAATTATACAAACACCAAAACGCCTGGGACAGAATAGCTCGTCATACATATAAACATAATTGTAATTTTCAGAATCGAAACAAAAAGAATCAGAGTTCCACAACTGTGTGAACGCTTTCACCTCCGTTCACCTCCTGTTTGGTTGCCAAGAAAACGCACAAAGACTTTGAAAGAACGAAAGGCAGAAGGTAATCAGTTAACTCATCTCAACTGAGAAAAACAATAGCATCATGCCACATAAAGTACAAACCCGATCTGGCTATAACAATTTAAACACACACACAAAACAACAGCAAAATAAGATCAATCAAATTCACTTTTCTCCTTCCTACGTGTTCCTCGAAAATCAGAGGGAATGGAGTCTGAACAAGCCTTGAACAAAATTCGGCCATAGATCAGACTGGGACAGAGACATGGACTGCAGAGACCAAAACTCACAATTCCGTCAATTGGAGAACATAAACGGAGTAAGAAAGCAAAGAGAATGGCTGACGATGAAAGCGGACATGGAGCAAGAAGTGGACGAGAAGTGTGCGAGATGGATCAAAAAGCTTGGACACATTAGATAACGTAAAGCAACAGAGATCAGAGCTCGAAAAAACTAGTATAAATACAGTTTATCCGAAAGAAATTTGCTATTGTCAAGCATTGCTCGTTTTCACCACGAATCTGCTCATTGCAAACTCGGGCAAAACAAAGCAAACACAAAACTATGCAAGCACAGCAAGAATTTCTCACTCCATAATCCAAAAAGGAAGTTCTCAGCTGGGTAATTCATCCAAAAACTTTCAGCAACCTTTATTGACTTTTGATCAAGGTGCCGGAAATCTATGATCTTAACTGGCGCCGAACTCCTCACTATTTCCATAGATAAATTAACAAGATAAGCGCAGGCCACAATCATTTCACAGCAAACTCGAAGCAAATCTGAGCAAGAGAACAGAACAGAGAGGCTGGACGAACAAAACATGGAGTAATTGCAGAGCGATCCGAGGCAAAATTGAAAGGCGTACCTCTCGAAGGAGACGCTCAGCGGCAGCGAGAAGGCGTTAGAGGCAGAAGGTAGCAGAGAGCTGTTGCCTCGTCCTTCGATGATTTCTGATTTGCTCGTGGTTTGGTTGCAGACTGTTTCCCAACGAAAACTACAATGAAGAAACGAAACAATGCCAACTGACGATTTCGCCCTTCAAATGTTTTCCATAACCCGGTTCATCGTGTGAATCGAACCCGGGGTTGGTCGGTTTTCCCGGTTCGGGGGCGAGAGAGATCTGGGAAGGGGCGCCGGCGGTACGGTAGGAGGCAGAAGGAAGAGATAGAAAGGTAAAAAGGCCGAATGGATAAGAATGGTCTGGATCCATTCGGGCCAGTTAAATAAAGAAAAAAAGTGAGCCTGGGCCTTGGCCTGTTAGGGCTTATTTCTCCTTTTTGGCAAATTATTTTTATTTTTTTTAATACGAAGGTCTGTGGATTCAAACCTATAAGATAGGTGTCTTTACATATGCTCAATATTTTCATTTTTATAAAAATAAAATCAATTAAAATTAATTAAGCATGGATTGACTTATGGCCAAATCTATATTTTAATTATTGTACTAAAATATGTGTGTGTGTTTTAATTCATGTATTTAAAAATTTGCAATTCTTCCACAAATTTTAAGAAGTTGGTGCATACAACTTTTATCATTTTATATGATTTAATTATTATTTTAAATCGCCAGTTTTATGGAAAAAATGACCATATATACCTGATTGTGATCAGATGTAGGAGGGAAGTTCGTTTAGGAATTTCTACTGATGCACTAAATATCAAACCACGTGAGTTTGTCACTAGTTAATTTTAACATTCATTCATATCGAGGATATAATTAAAAAAATGTTTGTGTATATAAAATTAGAGGCTTTTAAATCATAAAGCACTAAATTTTGTTCCTCATTTAGTTTAGGATAATGTTAAAATTAAACAAATTTACATTCAAAAGCTATAAAATAATTATAATTGGTGGAAGTTTATAGCTATGTTACCCTTTCTTATTTATTTTTTTCAAATTTATTAAGAAACTTAAGTTTTTATTTCTCATTTTTTTTTTTAAACATTCTCCAAAGTGTATAAAAAAGTTTAGAAACAACTTTATATTTCTAGGTTATAATTTGTAAAAAACATAAATAAAATATTGTTTTATTATTATTAAATTCTATTTTTATTTATTAGAAATGTGAAAACAATAACAAGGAACAATGTTATAAAAGGAAGTAAAAAAAAAACAATGTTATAAAATGGGACTTTAAATTTTATTCAAACCTTAGAGTTTAATAAGTCAGTCTTAATTTTTAATTTAGTTTATCTAATTTAATTATAAATCTAAATGAGCTGTGAAATCGAATACTACAACTATTGTTAACTACGTACTATGTTATAACAAATCTCATCTTACTCAATTAATTAGCTTGAGATTAATCTTGTTAATAATATTTATATTTACTGACCAATTACAAAGTTAATATGTGTCAATTCAAATATAGTTCAATTGACTTTTTTTTATTCTTTTAATATAACAAGTGAGGGTAGGAGATCGAACTTTGAGATATATGTTAATTACTACTGGTTTACCGCTCTCGCCATAGTTCATTTAATCAAGCAACCTATATCCAACTAAAAAGTCATAAGTTTGAATTCTCATATCCACATGGTGTACTAGAAAAATTCCAGATAATAAATCTCAGATTTCCTAGAAAAAGGTGGACCTTGTATTAATTATTAAAAGAAAATCAAACCAACAAAAATCTATAGAAATCCCCCTTTTCAAATTTGGCCCAAGATTTTTGTAATCGTTTTGAATAAGTTTCGTCCTCCTACGTCCTAACTAACACATTGTTTTTATTTAAAAAGAAAAAGTAAATCATATGGATTCAGAGAAGTTTCAATTTGTAGATAAACTTAAATATTTAATTGTTTACGTGGTCAAATTTATTTATTTGTTATATTTTATTTATTTTGGGGAGTTTGCGTCAGGAGTCTAGGCATGCTGCATGCGTGTTCCTATAAAAAACATAGATTTTTTAACCGCGCACATTATTCCTTACAACTCACGAACTTTTTAATTATCGGATCTAAATTCAGTTTTAATTATCAATTTTATTAGCTCAACAATTTAAAAACACCGATAATTTATAATTGAAATATTTTTTTTAGTACAACATAAAATTCGAACTCACGATATCTTGGTTGTATGTATGTGCCTCAACTCGTAAGCTCAAATTAGTTATAGGTATAAGATTTGAATCTCCACATCTAACATTGCAATGTCATATTACGTTAAAATGACATTTAATTTTAATAAATTATTATTTAATTTTTAAAGTACCTTGTTAATTGTTATGAATTACTGTGTAAACAATCAAATCACCCTTAGTGAGTTTTTATATAAAGTTATCTAAATAATCGTTATTATAAAAATATTATTCAATTAGAAATAACTTACCTGATGGCTTGAACTAAGCTGATCAATAATCGACATATATCTCTAACTAAAAAATCATGAGTCTGAAATTTTTCATCCTCCTTGTTGTACTAAAAAAATTACATGAGTAACATACACATAAATACATGTTCTCATCATATTTAATATTGACATTAATAGTCAATACAAGTGTAGATCGAGTGATTCTTCAAAATCAACTTGAGATTTTATTTGATAGATCATTTAAATTTATTTCTTTGAGGTTCAAATTGGACTCGATTAATATACTCAAAATATCACATTAACTTTGACACATGATATATTTTTCAGTATAAAGTCAACATAGATTCTTAAGGTATAAAAATAAAATAAAATTACAAACTCAAGCATAGTTAATTGTACCTAGATCCATAATTGAAAACGTCGCTTTACGGGATTTGATATTCAAAATCTAGATAAATCACGAGTTGGCCTTCAATTTTCTTACAAGAAGAAGAAGGTTTTATTTTTCTCTCCGAATAGACGAGAAGAAAAAAAAGTAAAGCATCATATGATTTGGATACCAGATAAAAAATCACTTGTCGGTTATAAAGTTTTGTTATTTCTAACTTGACCCATCGTCAAATTAGAAATTAACTTATTATATTTTTTTAGTACAACATGTACAAATAAAGATTCAAACTCATAGCATTTTAGTCGTAAATAAGTGTATTTACTTGTTAAACTAATTCTTAGATCCCCTACACTAAAAGGATTTAATTTTTGAATCTTCCAAAGATTCATTAATCTTGTTAATGAAATGATGATATATGGACAAAATAAAATAAAAATGTGATAATTATTCTTAAGCGCAAGCGGGGAGTGGGTGCAATAATTCAGAGAGTGATGGGAATTAGGAAAAATCCGAGTCACGTCCGAATCATCAAACAAATATGAATACGGGCTTTTGGGGCCCACCATTTTTAATATCAATTTTCGCACCACATTAATAATTATTTTTATTTTGCACTTTTTTTTATAGCTTATTTTCACATTGTTACGTGCAGCGTACAAGGCAGACAGTTGTATAGCGTTGTTAATTTCGTCACAGTCGAGTTATTTTAATTTAATTATAAATCGTTTACCAGAAAAAAGGGCAAAAGATGTTAATTTTTTGTCATTTATTTTACCCAAAAACAGAAAAATAAAATAAAAGAATCAGTAAAGCGTTCCACGGAGTAAGGATTATGGAATGTCCCTTTGAAAAAAATAAAATAAAAAACCAAATCAATCAAAGGTGCATTTGATATTAAATTATAGTTTAATTCATCGATGTTGTTATAAGTACACAATTAATGTGTAAATAACACATATTACTTTCCTAAATGTCAAAATGTCAAAAGTTGGATTCACGTTCCTCTAACAACATAAATTATACTTTTAATAACTCAATTAAATGTATAAAAGTTTCCATTTTTTCTTTTTTGAATTTTCTTTTAAGTTATGTTACTGTGTGTAAAGTTAACCGATATTGATGTCTAATCTTGAACTAATATGGGACATTTTGATCATGGCATAAGAGTTCAGGCTGCTAATTTCGAATTTTGCTCTTTCACGTACGCATGTTCGACAAGATTCAAACATGGAAGCCAATACACTTGCGAATTATACTCTACAAATTCAAAATTCTTATTCTTCGTGTACCAACTTTTCCTTCTGGCTCATTAAACTCCCAAGAGGTAGTGTTCATCATTTTGTTGCCCACGTGGCTGATTCAATTTAATACAATATCTCATTGTTCAAAATAAAATATATGGGGCAGTTTTTTTTATTTGTACTTTTTTTAATACGGAATGATTATTTAAAGTAGTTCAATTAACATTTATTTAGTATGATAACTTGATCCAATTCAATTCTAATTATGACATGATTGTTCAACTAAAAAAATTAGAGGTTCCAATCCTCATTTCATAGGTTGTAAACACATCACTCATTGTGTTTATATTATGTTGAGTTGTTATTTACCTGAATAAAATTGAAGCATAATTCAAAAATTAGGTACATAACTATTTTTTTTTATTGAAAAAACAGTTTATAAACTAAAAAATCTCGATGCTGATGGCAGAAAAGCTTAATTTTGAAAATTTTCTCCATAAATTTTGTATGAATATGAAATAAGTTGTTTTGATGTTTTCAATAATTCAATTGATTCAAATATTTACGTAAAAAAATTCAACTATAAGATTTGACCACACGTTTATAAAAGCGTAAGAGAAAAAAACACATTCACTTCGATTCGTCGAGATTGGCAAAACGTGGCGATGGAATTGTGGGTACCACGTTAACTGGGCCAGCCACCGCCGAAGTCCGACGACTTGTCGTTCCTTACAATATATAATAGATTTATTTTATTATTTTTATTTTCTGTAAAGATATTTATTTTTCTTTTAAATTTATAATTTGCCCTATAAAATATATATATATCTATATAAAAAAGAAAAAGATAGGATCATAACTTAACTGATTATACTTAAAAAAAATAAAAAATAATAATAACTCAATTGATTAAGATATATAACATTGATTCAAATATCAAATGTTTGAATTTAAAAACGTGAAATAAATATCACTATCATCCTTTTTTTACAACAAATAATGAGAGGAATTCGAAGTTCGAACATATGACCTAATGATTAGAGATAAATATCAATTACCACTAAGTTCATATTGGCATCACTGTCATTATAGTAATGACAAAAAAATGTATATAATTAAATGATATGGATAGAAATCAAAATATTATTTCAAATATAATAATAATAAAAATGCAATAACTATTTGTGTTACAACGATGAATTAGATCACTTTTCTCCGTATGTGTATTATTAAAGAATTCATTTTGATCCATTTACTTTCGACATTTATTTATTTTAGTTCATGTACTCTTAAAATTTTATTTTCGTCACTATGTTCTTTAAAAGGGGTCATTTTGGTCTTTATTTACAAAATTTTGACACAAATTTTATTTACCAAACCTTTTATTACAAATTGATAGCTATATTTCAAGAATTTTAGTGAATGAAATATGGAACTAAAATTGTTATCCAAATAAAGATAAGATAAAAATGAAAATGAATTGATCAAAAATGGTCACTTTTTAAACATACAAAAGAGAAAAAACGAATATTTCCAAAGTACACAGGACTAAAATAAACAAAAGTTGAAAATAGATGAACGTTTTGACAATGAAAATATATATAAAAAACAACCCAAATCTAAATGTATATAAACCAAAATATTATTTAAACATTATATTTTCCAAATCATTTCATTATCACTCCATCTCTAATAACATAAAATTAACTAGGCGTAAATGTAAACATGGTTCAATGAATAATACAATAATTATTTAATTGTTGAACTTGTGTAATAATCCAGCTTGATTTTGTGCAAATTTTGATTCTAATAAATGAGTGAATTTTACATTAATTCTTATTAAAAGTAGTAAGTGAATTAACATAAATTGAATGATAGGTAAAAATTGCAAACACTTATTATAACTTAACAATTTTAAGGACAACTTTAAAAAATTAAAAAGAATTACAATTCAATGAAAAGTCAGACAGGTAAATGTATTTGAATATTATGTTTACTGGTATCTAGATTAAAATTTCATAAATTTATTAAAGACAATATTAAAAGTGCAATAATTTATTAAACATTTTTTTAAAAGTCAGTTAACCCTTTTTTTATTATTATTATTAATATTTTTTTTTGAGAAATGGCCAGTTATTAAAGAGAGAGAAATATGAGGAGGAAAATGCAAGTTGAAGGGGAAAAAAAGGCTAAGAGATAAAAAGTTGAAATCAATTAAAGAAGCTATGATTCTACAATTAAACAAAATTCCAAAAACCTACATTCTTTCTCTTGAGTAGAACAACTAACAGCGTCACTCTCAATCTCAATTCTCATCTCATCTCAAAAGCAGAAGGAAGAAAAAGAAAAAGAAAAATAATAATAGAACAATTAAATTATGGCCATCACCGACCATTAATTCCTCTAATGGCCAAGAATTTCCCTTCCTATAGATTCGACCAACCACACCCACAAAATTATCCATCAAAATTTAATTACTTAATTTATATTTTTTCTTACAAATTAGAAAACATAGGCTTAAATAAAATATTTTTTTCATCTCGAGTTTCAAATTTAATTCATTTCAAATTTTGTATTTTCAAAATTGGCTGTGAACTTAAGTTTGAAATATTCATTTTGGTTACTGTATTTCTAAAAAACTGTTTATTTTGATTATTTGATTTCTACTTTTATTTCGTTTATTTCCAACACATCTACTAAATTTTTTGAAAATAATCGTACATTTGTATTAAACGATAATGTAATTTTGAGATGAGACCAAATGGGTCAGTCTTTTCCTCCGATTTGTTCTATATTGAAAATAAAAAAAGATACAATTTTAAAAATAGAAATTAAATTAGTCACTTGTAAAAATACATGCATTAAAATAAATTAAAATAAAAAAGTGTCTGACAAAAATATAATTTAAACATAAAACTTAATAAAATAATCACTTACCCAAAAGAGAGAAGAAAAAAAAAAACCCCACGACCTACATCATAATCCTAATCCCCTATAAATATAATACAACCAACTGATGTTTTTACTTTTTTACTTTGTACATGGAAGTGGAACCGCCATTTTTACTGCCCCCAAGCTCCTGAAAATGGCAGAACTAGCAAATGGCGCAGGCATTTGGATTTTCCTCCATGCTATGGGCGTAATAGTAGGTGGTGAGATGGGGGTTGTAGGCTCTGTAAGCCTTCACCAGCTCCAAAGCGGCGTCGTTTGGATTGATCTCTTTCTTCTTCTCTCCTTCTTTCTTTTCCTCTTCCTTCTTCGGCTCCTCCGCCGCCTTCTTCTCCTCCTCCTTCTTCGGCTCCTCCTTTTTCCCTTCCTCTTCCTTCTTCGGCTCCACCGCTGGCCCGACGGAGAATATGTCCGCCGGCCAGAACTTTCGCAGTTTGCTCACCACGGTCACCGGATCCACGGCTCCGATCACCGTCAGCTTCTTCTCCTTCATGTCCATCGCGATGGAGTCGATTCCTGTACAAACGCACATGAATAAATCCAAAACTCTGTTTGTTTAATTTCTTCATTTTCTTCTAAATAATCAATGTTACTGTCATTGTTTCGTTTGATTTAGGTTTAGAAACAAATTAGAAATGAGAATAAGAAACGTTTTCGGTGGTTTCAAACAGAAATACTGTACTGTTAAATCAACACTGCATCCAGAAACTTGAATTAAAAACTTTATTTTTATTTCATAGATATATTTAGAACGCAGAAAAAGATTAAAAAAAAAAGAAAACAGATAAATGACCTGGGAGAGTGGAGACCAACTTCAGGGCCTTCTTCTTGGCTTTATCATCGTGCAAATCCAGCTTCAGAACAACCTTCTGCTAGAGAGAGGAGGAGGGGTTAAAACTTAAAATAAAATATATTGCAAGAAAGAGAGGGGCAATATGGGAAATGGGGAGTATACCTTCATTGTTGAGAAGTTTTTCTTTTTTCTGCAAAATGACTGAGACAAAGGGAGAGAGTTTTTGGTTTGGCCAGGAGGAGGAGAGAGAGAGAAAAAAAAGTGAAGAGAGAGAGAGAGAGAGAGGAGTGCGGAAAGCTATAGGGGCTACGGCTATATAGTCCATCCATTCCGTTTTTTCACTGTCAACAAACCGTGCAGTTGTTTGCAGCCAATAATTTGCTCGCAAAACCTACTGCCACCACCGGCGCGTAAACTCCACGCCCCACGTTCTCGTGCTTCCCACCATCGCCGTGAAGTCACTTAGGTCAAATATTTCTTATATGCATATTAAAATTCAATACAGGTTCTTTAAGAAACTGTTCTTTTTCTTATATTAATTTATATTTATCTCGACTTTTTAAATTTGAATAATCGTTATAAATATGTCCATAATTAAGTGATAATTAGCATATATTTCAAATCAAGAGAGTGTAAGTTCAATCTCTCACATCCTACATGATGTATTAAAAAAATGAAAAATAATTTTCTTAATTTTCTCCCTACCCGATCACTCTTTATTTGGTAAAAAAAACACAATGTTGAAATTGTTAAAAATCTCACATTATTATAGACATGAGCCTATTATTCTCATCGTCAATTTTTTTTAGATGGAAATCAATGAACATTAATATGATATTTGAATCCAAAACATTCAAACGAACATTCAGTCAAAAAATAATATTATACCAAGATCGATGAGCCAAAAGAGTCAACACAGTTGGTTTTGAGATTGTAGAAATATGTTTTTTGAAAAAATTTATATCTCGTTGAATTATTGTTTTGTTAACTTGAATATGTATACCACTTTGGAATTTTTACTAATGGGTGAATGAAAATTTAGGGGTAAAAAGTGACATTTGTTTGTGTTCAAATATTTTTATAAAATAATAATTTAATGATAGGTCAAACAATTTTTTTTAATAAAATAACCCATTGAAAAAAATAGTAAAATTAAAATTTTCAAAAGATTAAGGGTTGGATTTAAAAGAGGATAACTATTGTGTCTACTTCACCAAAAAAATAATTATTGAAAAATCATGTTTCGTTGGTTTTCCTTTTTAATGAAAAGAACGTATGCATCGTGTTTCATAGTTCACACCCCATACATGATTTAAAAAAAAATATAATAATAATTTCAGAATCTACGAAGTATCGAAATCAAAATCATACGGGGAATTATTTAAAAAATCCCGTGTAAAGAAAATAGCCACGGGCCGGTGGCGCGTGGCATATACGCACGGCTGAGGCGGCTCGGGTGGAGCAATCAATTTTTGGCCAACGGGGAAATGCGGACCCCACGGCGCACCGGCAACGAGTACAATCAGACCGTCCAAAAGGAATAAAGAATCCGCTGCAATCGGTTCTACGGCTATCGCCAAACACATAATTTTCATCTGCCACGTGGCAGTCGTTTCCATGGTGCATCGTCGATGACCACTGGTTTGCCGATATGTCGTCGTGCCAAAAAGGAGCTCAAAAGATTGGTTTGGGATTGAGGGCTTTGATTTAAAATATTGTTTTATTTGGGGAAACTCAATAATTGCAAATTGTATCCTCTATTTTGTCGATTTTGCAAATTACATTTTCTTCTGTTTTTTAAATCAGTGATGCCTATCCATGCGGTTTCTAAATTTACAAATCATGCTTTTTGTTAAAAGGGTCATGCTTAAATTTAGAAAATTAGCCTCCCATTTGTTGAAATTTGATTCAATGCACTAGTCTTTTTGTTTTCTCCTAACTTTGAGTCGAACAATCACGTGCACTTCTATTTATCAAATTTTAATAAGATTTGATATGTGAAGTGTGTCAAATAAATCGTGTTACCAATTTTATTAAAATCATCGATAATAATATAATAAGTACGACTTCAAATTTCAGGAGGAAAAAAAGTACTGTTGAGGATAAAATTCGAGCGGCAAGCATGTCAGAAGTGAGGGATGACAATAGGAAAGGGACCACAGACGACCTTGCACGCCTCCACTTAGTACGAGAAATGTGCCACAACATGTAGACGACATTATGCATAAAGAACTAGCAGATGACGCGAACCATAAATATTCTCACCTGCACGTTAGAATCCCGTACGACAAGGAGCCTCATTGTGCCATGTATGAAATGTCTTTCTTGGTCGGCCATGAACATCTATAAAAGGGAAGAGCCACTACCACCATCAAGTAAGTGAAAAATCTATCATTAATCTTCAAGGTGCTCTATGCTACTTCTTATTCCGATTACTAATTTGAACTAGGTCAGACACTGCATCAGTGTCGAGAATCATTGTTGTAGGCTCATCGACACTTGTCTATAGAACACAGTAGACCTCTTCAAAACTCGTCTCAACAAACACATTAATAAGATGATGATTCATTTATAAATTGTTAATCGGAATTTGATAAATTTAGAAAAAGCTATTGAGAAGTAGTTGGGAGTTAAATAATTATAGTATGTGTGATAATAAGGAAGGATCAGCGGGGCTATTCTGGACAATGCAAAGGTCATTCGACCTACTTTCACTTTAATTGATGACATCAAATTAATTTATTTTTTGTAAAAAGAATAATGTTATATAATTAATATATATACATTATATTAGGCCTATTCAACTGATGAATATATTTATTCTAAATTCATGTTAAAAATATTTTGAGTGAGAAGAAAGGTCAGATCAGGAGCGTAGAAAGTTATCCAAAGAGACCAAATGGCCAATCAATGGGCCACGGCGGCTCGTGCGGCCGAGTGGAGAAACACGATGGCAAATATTTTATTTTTTTTATCGGTATTAAATGGATTAAAGGTTTATATATATATATATATATATATATATATATATATATATTTTTTTTTTTTTTTTTTTGTTGAGTACATAAAAGGTTTAAATACTTGATTTTTATATTTTATCTTAATTTATTTTGATATTTGTACTTTCAAATGTTTTATTTTGATAATTATAATTTAAAATTTTGTTCATTTTAATTATTGTACTCTCAAAACAACGGTTTAATTTTTATCTCATTTATTTCGATTATAGGTTCAATATGACTATTCGCTTATTAAATTTCTTGAATTTTAGCCATAAAATTATATTAAAGCGTTTCCATTGTATCTAAAATTTTGTGTTGAAATTTTGTAAATATGGACCAAATTAACTACTTTATAAAAGTATAGATACCAAAACATATGTTTTGAAAGTATAGTGATCAAAATTAATAAAAATTATAACAAAATAAACGGACAAAAATTAACAAAACTAAAAATATATAATCAAAAAATAGTATTCAAACATGTGTTCAAATGTACATTTAATTTAATATTAAATATTAAATAATTGTATCTTCTGTGTCAATAACTGATAGGCTTTTTAATATTTCAAAATATTATATATCGACGGAATAATTATCAACCGTCCATGTTAATATATGTACAAAACATTTCTTAAATACTATGAGATAATTATTGGATAAACTTTGTGATCATATTTCAAATATATATATATATATATATATATATATATATATATGTATATTTGGGGTTAGGGTTTCCAAAATTGCCACGTTTTCATATAGATTTCGTGTATACCCAAAATTAGAAAGTGACATCTAATATGAATTATTGGTAATTTTAAATGGTATTATTGTAATTCGCCTATTTTAAATATTAAACCTATGTATTTTTAAAATAAAGCGGTAAAATTTATATAGCTGGTAAATTTATGAAATATACTATAATATTATATAGTTTTAATAGAATTGATACACGTTACGTGACAGCTGTCTTATATATTAGAAGTTACGTATTCTTATTCCATTGAAAATAATGAACAAAATAGACAATAATTGTTGAAAAAAAAACAAAAAAGACAATTATTTTTTTAAATTGTGATTATCCGTGCTATTTATGTGTATTTATTTTGAACATAATATTTCAATGGTAGGAGTAAGGATATATTTTTTTTTTTGTCTAAAATCAGCAAATTAGTCGGATACAAAACCTAGTATTTTTTAGATAATATTAGAGTATCTTATTGCATGCTTTTGTAGAGAATTTGGAGTTTGTTTTTTATTTTTAGATTGGATTCATTCACCGTCTACATGTCACGTACATTTGTTTCGAAAACCATTTCACGTTATAAATTCAAAATTGGGATTTTGATATCATAGTTATATTTTTTTAAAAAGTAAAATTTTGATTATCTGGTGTTATAAATTCATTTAATCTAATTGATAATATTTTATATTGAACTGAATATTTAGTTGGTAATTACCACTTCTTTACAATTATATTATTAAACACATATTTGACAATTTCTTTTTAAATTTACAATTTTTAAATCTACTACCAAACTCTGTTTTGATTGAATCCCTTATTTTCAAATTTTTATTTTTAGATCACCGATCAAATACATCCTTAAATATTCGAGTTGTGTTCGAATTAGTATACAAGTAAATATTTGAATATTGACTTAAGAATGTTGTGCCTATTATTATTAAATTATGCTCACATTGCGATTGAAATAATTACATAGGGGCATTCATGATCACAATGACCAACTATCAAGATAACGGAGGATAAATTTTTGGGAAAATTTTTTGCAAAGGAATTTGTGGAAAAGTTAGCTCTCAAGAGAGAGCTCAAAAATAATAAAATGTAACAATACATTACTTTCAAATAATGTTTTCTCTTAGTTTTTTGGGGTTTTGGCCCGAAAGAGAAAAAAGCCAAAATATAAAAACTAAAAAGAATAGTTCATTAAAAGTAAAATTTGACAAAATAAAATATTAGAAACAAATGATTTTGTTAAATTGAAATGTCTATTTTCAGCCATTAACATGAGAACTTAGCTATAATTGTCACGAGAAATCGAGTTAATAATAAGCCATTCACATTCAAATTTTTTTTATAGGTACGTCCAACTATAAAAATAATATTTGTTTTTTAACTATATTGAAGGAATACTTTAGTTCGTGATTCTATTTAATTTTTTATAGTTAATGATTCTATTTAATTTTTTAAACTATGATATTTAAATTTTTATTTTATAAAAAATGGATTTTTACTATTTTCAAAATTTTCCCGACAACTACTTATTCATCTAGTTAAAATTTATGAATCGTAGAATAATCATTCGATTTTTTTTTGCTCTTTAGATCATAATTTAATAAAAAAAAATATAGAATTACCCCAATCCATAACATAAAAAAATGTATTTTATTCATCAACTTGATGAAATCATAATAGTTTTATTCATCATGGGCTACTACATTTGGATAAAACTTAATTGGATTGAAATATTTATTTTTTTGAGCCTCGAGTTAATAAAAATTTTAAATCCTTTAGGTCGTTGTGGTTAAAATAAATAAATAAATAAATATATATGGGCCTGTGAAGTTTATTGGGCCGTGATGGAGGCCCATTTAGGAGCGTAACAGAGTGCACGTACAAAGCCGTGTGGGAAGTTCCAACCGTTGAAACGACGTGTGTCTCGCAGGTCTGCCTTTGTCTTCGGTCTCGCAAAAACCAAATACGAAGAAATATCTGCAGCATACAGATCAGCCTCGAAACCCATCACTGTTCTATTCTATTCTATTCTATTAAACTCCTAATTCCGGATGATTTCTCTCCTTCTCTTGATCACCCATGAAAAAACCAAGCAATTTCCCCAAAACCCCCCTTTCCCACCATTTTTTCCTCTTCAAAACCCTAATTTTCTCTCCCAATTCCTCGTTTCTG
Source organism: Momordica charantia (assembly GCF_013281855.1). NCBI lineage: Eukaryota > Viridiplantae > Streptophyta > Magnoliopsida > Cucurbitales > Cucurbitaceae > Momordica > Momordica charantia. Next base: position 2,848,834 of record NW_028275163.1, on the reverse strand, counting down.
GAGACATGACGGGGTTCTTTTTCCGATGATTCCCAATATCTAATTTCCCCGGGGACAAAACTGCTTCCATTGCGTCATTCCTGATCGCTCTTGTGTTTTTTTTTTGGCGTCGGCTCTCGAATTCGAGGATCTGATGGATTTCCAAGAAAAAGATTCGTCCTTGGCGATATCCAGGACCTCGAATTCGTACATCAATGGCCCTTCGTTGAGTCATTCTGCTTGGTTGGAGATTCGGCTCTTCTACGTTCGGATTTCCCCTTGCGTAATTCATAGCGTTCCCGACCATCTTAATCTGCGGCATCTCCGCCGCGAAATCGGTGTTTCTCTTGAAATTAATGGGTCCCAAATTCCCTCCTCCGACTCCGCTTCTATAGCCCTCCGCCGTGATCGGCTCAACAAGGAATCATCGGAGGTTACTTACGTTAGCACCGACAGCATTCGGGTTACCGGCGGCGTGGATTTCGAGGTGTATGAGAACGAGGATTTGATTCTCTGTGGGTCTTTGGAACGAATGGAGGCCAATTGGATTAATGGGAGCGTCGGATTGGAGAACAATTCGAAGACAGGTTGGACTATGGACTGTTTTATGGCCGCGTCCATGTGTTCGGGTTCGTCGGCCTTCTTCCAGCCTAAACTTGGGGTTTCCTCGCCGGCAATTGAGGTTTACATCGCCGGCTGTTGCTCCGGCGTGCCAGTGATCTTGACGACGACAATTCAGGTTAGTCCGAGGCGGAAGAATATGAGGCAGAGTGCCCTGGATGCAATTCCGGAGGATGAGGAAGTTGGAAAGGAAGAGAATGGCAATAATGGGTTGATTCGGCACCAGAAAGTGCAGGTAAAATATGTTGTTTGTATATTCAATTCTCATTATGTTGTGTGAGCTCAGGAATTTGGGATTGGTATGTGCTGCATTACAAAATGTGTACATCACATTTTGTTTTCGGATGAAAGCATATAATCTATCTTGTCGATGATGAGCAACTTAGGCCCGGTTTGATGACTATTTGTTTGTAGTTTCCTGTTTTACAACCACTACTTCTTGTTATCAACTTTCAAAATCATTTTCAAAATATAAGCCAGTTTTTTTAATAAAAAAAGTCCCTAAAAACTTTGTTTTTGTTTCTAAAATGTGGGATAAGAAGTATATTAAAAAAATTGTGATAAAACAAGCATATTTTTTAAAAACAGAATACTAAAAATGAAATCGTGATCAAACGATGCTTTAATTCTCTGTTTTGCAGCTTTAGGATTTGTAGGGCTTGTGAAAGAAAACCAGTGTAGGTGGCATGTTTAAATCAAATGATGTGATTAATTTGCATTCTGGTTGAACTTTTGAGGTCCTGAACTTGTTCATAATATAGAGCTAGGTTGTATTTACAGTGATTGCAGGATCTTTTTTTTTTTTTTTGTGTAGTTTATATAATTTTGATAACGGGGTATCGGACCCCGCTCCTTGCATTTATGTTCATGCACCGTGCTCCTACTAATATATGACCCTTTTTGGAGATTGTACACACCCAAGGCCAACTCGATAGACAAACTTAAATTATTAAGGCCAAGTTTGATAACCTTTTAGTTTTTACTTTTTTGTTTCTGATTTGAAAATTATGCTTATTTGCTCACAATTTCCTGGGCATATTTTTACATTTCTTAAAAACACATTTGCATTCTTAGCCAAATTTCAAAAACAAAAACAAGTTTTTGAGAACTATTTTTTTTAGTTTCCAAAATTTAGCTTGCACTTTGATAACATTTTTAAAAATAGGTAGTAAAATAAAAAAAACATGGATGTAAGTAGTATTAGAAAGCTTAATTTTCAAAAATAGAAAATAAAAAATAAAATGGTTACCAAACGAGACCTAAGTTTTTTACCTAGGCTTGAATATAGGATAATAGTGCTTTCTCACAAGTCACTAGGTACTGATTTTAATTTCGATCATAACATAGAGCTGGGATGGGTAATATTTTAATTTGAAAATAGTACTCTACATCTTTTCTCGATTTGTTATGCACAACATTTTGAGTAGTGACTCTCACAATGTATCATGCTCTTCATAGTATCTATGCATTGGAAAAAACATAATTGTTCAAATTTCACTGTATTGTGCAATGCTGATTGCAAGATATGTAGAACACAAAGTGTTTTTCTCTTCACTACGGTTGAGGATTCAGGCCACTTGGTCCTCCTCTGTTGTTGAACCTTATTTTACCTCTTATTGCAGTAAAATATCTTGGTTGTCTTGTTTATGTGATCTCTGTTTGTTGATACATTGTACCTCATCCAATGATTGAAAACTAAGCAATTTCTCGGAATACTACAATGTTTTTCTTGTGTCTTTTTGGGTACAATTCAATTGCTTTTTAATGTACTGATTATATTGCTCTCTTGGGTTCATTTAGATGACGGGGTCTGAAGTTGATGATTATGACCCAGATGTTAAGATGGAGCATGGTTACTATTGTGATGATGTGTATACTGGTGAAGATGGGCAGCTATCGTGGTTTAATGCTGGTGTTAGAGTGGGTGTTGGTATTGGTCTCGGAGTGTGCCTCGGAGTTGGAATCGGGGTTGGCCTGCTCATGCGTTCATACCAAACCACAACCAGGCATTTTAGACGACGGTTTTTGTAATTAGGGTATTGATACTTGGGAATCTGGACACTGTCATTCTAGCGAGTGAATAGACAATAAAGGCGGAGAACGTTTCGGGTTCCCAATGGTTAAGCCTGGATGTAACGTAAAGTTTATGCAGGCAAGGAAGTAATAAGTTTGTTTTAGGGGTTTGAACAGGATCAAGAAATCAGCGACAGCCACTCGAGGATGTTGAGCTTTAACTTCTTCTGTAGGCAGGATGAAAGCTGTACAGTCTCTCCTTTTTGTTCTTTTCTCTGCATGGAAAGCACTCTCTCTCAGGCATCAGAGACCTTCTTGCTCATTCCATGGCTGCTTAACATTTTATAAATACTTTATTTTATATAAAATGCAGGGCTCTCGGTGGTGCGTATCCTCGACCGATGTAGTCTTTTATCGGAACACGACCCTGCAGAGAAAAATGATTTCCTAGGACAGATTACAGAATAAGCTTGTGTGAGGTTTGACTTCGTTTTAAAGAGCATCTACTTTTCTTTTCCGGCGTTGTATAGAATAATCTCCTCCCCTTTTTTGTTACATTACAAATATAGTCGCTTTACTTTGCCATTTTTCCCCCAAGTCTTGATTTGTTTCGATTTAGCCTCGGTACTTGTATTCGTTTTAGTTTCTAAGATTGATTATCCAGTTAAATGGTACCAAAAAGTTGACTTAGTACACGGGGGAAATTGCCATGACATTATGATATGTCAGAGTCGATAAGAGAAAAACGTCAGCTTTTGATTATTATTTAACTGGATAGTTAATTTTTGGAGAAATAGTACGAGAACTAACACGAAACAAATGAAACGAGGAGGATCAAAATGTTCAAATGATAAAGTACAAGTAGTAAGAGTTTTTTGTTTTGGTTTTTTTTTCCTTGGTTTGAGTTGTTCTGTCCAAAAATTTTCTTAGCTTTCCTTCACGGAGTGCAGAGAAAATGACTTTGTTGTAGCAAATTTCTCTGGATGAGTTCTGTGAATGTGACATATTTAGCGTATGATTTGTTCTACTGTTTCTTTAGTATGATTGGTTCATGCATTGGACCCATAAATTATTGTTGCTTCTGTCTGATTTAATTTTAGTTAGGAAGTGAATTTAGTTTGATTTCGTTTTCACTTCTTGATTTTTGTTTTGGACTATAGCTAATAAATGTGTCACGGACTAATTACAAAAAAGGTTTTCAAGTTCTTTTTCTTTTTGCTGTATTTTCAAAAGGCAACTATTTTGATCTTTTTATTTTTATTTTTATCTCATTTCTTTCGATTACAATTTTAGCATTTTTTAAAAAATGTAGCTATAAATTTAGATTAGAATATTTTTATTGTGTATACAATTGGGATTGAATTGGTCTCTTTTTAATAGTAAAAATTGAAAGGGTTGTTTTTAAAGTATAAAGATTTAACAGTGATGAGGTATGCGAACAAATATTTTTCATATTTTTATACTTTGACAAGGGATGGAATAATCGAATTCAAAAGAAGTTATGGATCAAAGTGGAGTGAAAGTTAGATGGTAAAAATCAAATTTTTATAAATTGAAAGGTTGAAATATAAAATTGAGAAAAGTATATATTTCACCCAATATAGTAGGTAAATAAAGGTATAGTTTAAAGTTTATATGAAAAAATTTCTTAGTACAAAAAATAGGTAAAGAATGGATTTCATGAGTTCTTAACTAAGTTCGTGTTGACAATTAAATACCTATTTAGAGTGGTATTAGATGTGCCGGGTGCATTTCAGTAATCGAGAGAATTGAATTTACAAACTATTGGATGAGTTCAATTTATTATTAGGTTCGTATATTTTTGTTGGTCCGTCTACTTTTGGTTTATTTTGATCTTGTATTTTCAAAATGTCTACTTTAATCTTTATACTTTCAATTTTTATTTACATGAGTCTATATACTTTTAAAACGTTTATTCAGGTCCTTATGCTTTTAAAAAGTACCATTTTGGTTTCTATTTGCAAAATGATTAGTACAAATTTTATACATAATGAAAAATATTTAATATAAATTTATGGCTACATTTCAAAAATTTTAGTGAGTGAAATGTCAAATTAACAATTTAATTGAAATAAAAATGAAGATGCCAGAATGGTTACTTCTTACAAGTACTAAAACGAACATCGAAAGTACAATGAATAAAATGATCTCAAAGGAAAATAGTACGTTCGAATTACCGCTGAACTATGCTGCATAAAATTTTCGTATAGACCAAAATTGATATTTTAAAAGTATAGTGACTAAAATAAACCAAAATAAAAATACATGATTCAAATATGGTATTCAAAGCTTATTATTATTATATTTTGATACAATTATGGTATTATTATTACTTTGAAAATGAATTCAATTAAATTGTTTTGACATGATGCTTTCCAACATTTTTCTCCACCAACATGGCTTAATAGATTCTCGAATATTCTTCTCCTTTTAATTTTATCCTATGCATCTACGAAATAATCTATATGGATATAATATAAAAATTATTATAACGTATACACAACAGAAGCGAATAAAATAATATTCTTTCAAGCGAAAAAAATTTTTTTTTTGAAGCAAATAAAATAGTATAAACGGCAAGCCAAACTCTTTGCTCAACAACATCGAATCATCAAACTTTTCAATAACATCAAACAATTACAAACATTGCTTAGATAATCTAAAAAATTAAATATTATAATTAGCCCATACAACACAATGTCATATCAAATAATCAAAATTTTAAATTAGGTGTAAATACCGTTAATGTGTTTTTTCTTTGGTTCATATATTTTTAAAATGTATTTTGATTTTCTTATTTTTAATTTTTGTTTATTTTAATTTATGTATTTTCAAAACGTATATTTTGGTCCATGAACTTTAAAAAAGACGAGTACATATTTTTATCTCATTTATTTTTTTCATTTTAGTTTATTCATGTGTATACATTTTTGTGTTAACATTTTACTAATACAAGTCAAATCAATCACTCGTTTTAAGTATATAGACCAAAACTGATGCTTTGAAAAATATAATTTCTAAAAATAACACAAATTTAAAGTAAATGATTAAAATAAACGTTTTGAAAATATATAAAATAAAATGAAGATGAGTAAAAATAGAGGAACCAGCATAGTATATAATCCTTAAGCTATAAGTAACTTTTACTATAATATAATTTAAATTCACATTCCCTTTAAAACCATATTATAACATTGTTATTGCCAATCTGAAGTTAATCTTGTTGTCCGTCTCTAACCAATAAGTCACGAGTTCGAATTCTCGTTTGTTGTACTGAAAAAAAATTGTTATTTTTTATGTCAAAAGTTTGGTGCTTGTCCATAAAACCTCATTTACTAGAAAAAAAATAAATTAATTATCTGTAGTAGTCCATGATTTGGTCAAAATTTCACGAGTAGTCATTAATGTATTTACTTTTTTATTATTTATTTCTCATTAGTAGGTTGAATTGAGGTTTAATTTTTTTCCCAAAGTTGAGTAAACAATAAAATAATAAAAAAAAACGGATGCCCTATAATTCAGGAATGACTAATATTTAAGGAATCCACCGTAACTAAATTGAAACTAAATATGAATTAAATTGAAACTTATAAAATTATATCAAAACTATCGGGATCAATTTTATAATTTAACTAAAACGTAATATCTTTTAACATGGCTAATAAATTTTTAAAAGTAGGAAGATTAAATTAAAATGAATATTAAAATATAAAGACTAAAATATCAATTGGATCGAGGACATCACAGCAACATCATATTTGCAAATGAAATTTGAAATCGATTATTGGGTTGAAAATTGAAATTAGTATATAGGAATAATATGGTCATGGTTGCAATAATTTAAAGGGAGGACATGAAGGGAATAAAGTGAAATCACGAGGGTATGTAATAACCTGGTGGAGGGCACAGATCTGACTGACCGAAAACCAAACTTTTTCCCCGCTCTGAAAAACGACCCCTCGCCGGAAGGAACCTTCAACCAGCTACTTCAACCACTGCCGGTGAAGACATGTTGAATTTCTCTTGAGATTCCACCGGAATCACGGCCTCTGCCCCTTGTTGCGGTAGATATACGAGCTCCGGCGAGGAGGCAGCATCATTTCAGCAGCTGCGACGGAGGCGGCGACGATGCACAGCAATCTCAGATCCTCCGCCGCAATGCCTCATCGGAATAACCCTAAGCCTCTCCCCTTGGTTGTTACTCTCAACTGCATCGAAGATTGTTCGCTGGAACAGGACTGTCTGGCCGGCGTTGCGGTGGTGGAGCATGTGCCGCTCAGTCGTTTGGCGGACGGGAAAATCGAGTCGGCTGCGGCGGTGCTTCTTCACTCGCTTGCGTACCTCCCGCGGGCTGCTCAGCGCCGGCTCCATCCTTACCATCTTATCCTCTGCCTTGGCTCTGCTGACCGCTCCGTCGACTCCGCTTTGGCTGCGGATCTCGGCCTTCGTTTGGTTCATGTCGATACTTCCCGAGCGGAGGAGATCGCCGACTCTGTCATGGCGCTTTTCCTCGGCTTGCTTCGCCGTACTCACCTACTCTCGCGCCATACACTCTCGGCTTCGGGATGGCTTGGGTCTGTTCAGCCTCTTTGCCGTGGAATGAGGCGGTGTCGAGGATTGGTTCTGGGAATAGTTGGTAGATCTTCTTCAGCTAGGGCTTTGGCTACGAGGAGCTTAGCCTTCAAGATTAGCGTGCTTTATTTTGATGTCAATGATGTAAGTATCGCTGCTTAAGTTAACGTTTAAGTCTTCTTTTACTTCCCTAGAGTATTTGGTTCCAAGTGACGTGATTCCATAGCTAGATTGCAGTACTGTCTTTGTTGGATCTGGGAGGGTTGCGTTCATTGGGATTTGAGTGACAATGTAAAACTTCCAGTCAGCTTATTCGTTCTTTGATCTCCGCACTAGGCTTTATATGATGCCTACAAATTGAAACCGTTGATTCTATTGGATATCCACTTGATATAGCAGAATTCTGATTCCCCTGTCTTCTGGTGCACTAGACTTTGGGCCAAGTGAAGTTTTACAAGGACTTGTCATTTGTTCTTAGTTCATATCTACCCGGTGGTTTTAATTTTTCCAACTTTTTTCATCTTGGGTAGCTTCATGAATGTGGGAGTAGCAGTGCTCCTGCTACCTCGTTATTGGTAAATTCATTATTCATCTACTTGTTTGCGTTTTACCTTGACTGGCAATAGTTTATGTTTCTTTTTGACTGTTGGCATTTTTTAAAAACATTTTTGCTCTGGACTCCCTTTACATAGGGAAAGGTGAGCAAGTCTACAATAACATTCCCATCTGCTGCTCGAAGAATGGATACTCTCAATGATTTGCTTGCTGCAAGTGATCTTATATCACTTCACTGTGCCCTTACAAACGATACAGTTCAGATTATCAATTCTGAATGTCTGCAGCATATAAAGCCTGGTATGTATTAATGCGCATGAATTTGAATTCATTATTGAAAGTTTGTTTTTCCATCTGTTATCTGTTAATGGGAGATTATCGCATTTTACAGGGGCATTTCTTGTTAATACTGGTAGCAGCCAATTATTGGATGATTGTGCTGTGAAACAACTTCTGATTGACGGATCCTTGGCTGGCTGTGCTCTGGATGGTGCTGAGGGGCCACAGTGGATGGAAGCATGGGTATGTAAATTTTGCCAGGGTTATTTTGGAGTGTTAGCATTTTGAATCTTATATTGTTGCAACTCATTGTTAATCGCATACTTCACCTATCCATGGTTCCAAAACTAGTGGGAATTCTAGAATGGGTAAGAGTCTAAAAGGATTCTAGTTTAACAGTCAAATTAAATCATAACTTTGCCACAGGTGAAGGAAATGCCAAATGTTTTGATACTTCCACACAGTGCAGATTACAGTGAAGAAGTTTGGATGGAGATCAGGGAGAAATGCATCTCCATATTACAAACATTCTTTGTTGATGGGGCAGTTCCTGAGAATGCCATATCTGACGGGGATGAAGACGAAAGTGAAGTTAGTGAGGTAAAAGAACAGTCTGATGGCCGAGGCAGGGAAGGCACCCTTCAGCTTGCAGTTGTTGAGCAGTTGACTGATGATAACCGCTTAACTTCAGAGAGCTCCCAGAAGAAAGGGTTGACTCTCTCAACTGAGACTTCCAGTCAGCCTCAGAGTTCCAGTTTGTCCCAGACTACTGTCACCCGGTCTGATGGAAGACGCAGTAGGTCTGGTAAGAAAGCCAAAAAAAGGCATACACGTCAAAAATCTCAACAAAAGTTAGACGATTCTCTTGTTTTAGAAAAAGAAAGCACCTCTCACCGAGAGGATGATACTGCTATGAGTGGCACAGATCAAGTATTAAGTTCAAGTTCTCGATTTGCTTCCCCCGATGAATCAAGAAACAGGAAAGTGCCTATGGAGTCTATGCAAGAATCTACCTCAGATCCATCACTTAAATCCAGCAAAAAACTAGTTAGAAAGTCAATTGATCAGCTGAAAGACGGCTATGTTGTAGCCATATATGCTAGAGATCGTCCTGCACTCCATGTATCCCGGCAAAGAGTTAAAGGTGGCGGTTGGTTTCTTGATACCATGACAGATGTGACAAAAAGAGACCCTGCTGCACAGTTTCTTGTTGTTTTCAGAAGCAAGGTTTGTTTGGGAACCTTCTTTTGTTGGACTTTTGTTGCTATTTGATGGCTGGTATGAGGTATCATCTTACGATACTCTATTTTTCAGGACACAATTGGTCTACGATCTCTATCTGCTGGCGGGAAGTTATTGCAGGTAAGAGTACAAGGTTGCTGTACCATATTGGGCTAGAACTCTGAGTCTTGGTGCACACCCACACCTACACCTACACCCACACCCACACCCACACCCACACATTGTATGAAGACGTTGATGTTATTCTCATTAAGAGTGGAACATTTTGGCAAATAGAAGTAAACTGAGCAGAATAGGGTTGAAACTTTTTTTTGGTTATAAATCTTTGAAATTTCTGTAATTATTCCCCTTTTATGATGCATGCCAATTGGAGCTCTTTTTTATTGGCTTAAGTGGCTCTTCCCTCTATCCATCGCAACTTTTCACTTCACCCCAACGAAATGTTTACCATTTCTATTTCTATTTTTTATTTTTTGGGTAAAATAAAAACCCATGGAATTAAAACCACTTCAGCGAGGCCCATCTGGTTGTTGTAAAAATGTTTTAATTTGTTATCTCTATATCTTAAGAAGGTGTGGTTTGACTTTCATGTTGTAGATCAATCGTAGAACGGAGTTCGTATTTGCTAGCCACAGTTTTGATGTTTGGGAGAGTTGGACGCTTGAAGGTTCTCTGGACGAATGTAGGCTGGTCAATTGTAGAAACCCAATGGTAAGTTCTTTTCTTATTGCTTTCTTGATTGCATTCCATTTCTAATTCATGTAAGTAGTAGTTATTTTCTTCTCTCTCTCTCTCGGCCCTAAAGGTTTAGTTCTAATGAAGATCTATCTGACTTTCCTCTCCCCTCTTCCCTCCATGGGGGAGAGTGTAGTTTTCTATAGACCATACTTGGTATACTTGTGGATGTGATTCTAATGCCTGATTTATCTGTTTAGTAAGATATGGCCATTTGGGCTTTCTATTTGTTTAATCGAAAAGTCTCATGTTTCCATGTATGACGTCAGTTAGTTTAGCTTTTGAAAAAAAAATGTTTTTTAGACAACCAATTTAGAGTGTGTTTTGTAATAGTTTTCCAAGTTATTTTAAATAATTAAAAGTTTTTTTTTTTTTGTAAAAATCTACCATTTTTGGTAATAAATAAAAAACATTTTTTTATAAAGCAGATTGCTTTAAAATACATATTTGAATGAACACTAAAGATATGTTTTTAGTCAAGTTAAAAGTACTTTCAAATTAATTTTTTTCACGGTGTTTGGTTATATGGTCCAATGTGTTCTTAATAATTCTAAAGTGCATTGAAAGTGAGCACTTTATTAGCGTTTTTTCCCCCTAAATCTATCCATTAAAGAAGCATTTTACTCAAGATTACTGTTAAAAGTCATCCCACATACTTTCTGAACTATGTGTGGCTTGTATTATGCTGTCTGCACATTCACAGTTTGAGAACATGTAATGTCACATAGTACCATTGTTGCTTTTGCAGTATGTGATGCGTAAGAACTTCTTTCTATAGCTCAATCCTTTTCTTCCGCTCATCTCTATGGTATTGGTTATTTTGATGAAAATTGTAGGCACTTTTGGATGTGCGCATCGAGGTTCTGGCAACCGTAGGCGATGATGGAGTAACTCGCTGGTTAGATTAGAAGTCTTCAAAATTTCCACCCCATTTGTCCACTAATTCAAGGTTTGCATAATTTTGAAAGCTTTAAAAGTTGTAGAGCATTCTTTCTCCTTTCCTCGTTTTTGGTACCTTATTCCTCTTTCTTCCTTGTTTGCCATCTAAATGCCACCTTCTTTACTATAGGCTTTGAAGTTGTTGGCTTTATGCTCAGCCTGTGGATGAATGAGTGTACTTTGTAATCTATTTTAGAGTTTTACTGAGATTTCTTAAAGATTGAACGCACTTTCTCCCTCAAGTAGATCTCTAAGTGTAAATCTATGTCTTTGCTTTATGGGGAGCTTCATACAAAAAATTCTCGATGTCTCTCGAGTCTGAACCTTGGGGTGGGTGTGGGTGCCCTTAAGTATAGGAGAGCAAAACTTCGACTCATAGTATAATAAAAAAAAAAAAACTATGTCTTTGCTTAATCCTCAAGTCAAAGTTGATGGTAGGTTAGGTGAAGCTTTTTAAACAACTTTTGGCCTTCAAAGCACATAATTCAAAAACATGTCCATTAACCTTGAAAAATGCTAACTTAAAGTTGAAGCTTGTATTCTCAAACATAAACAGTCCTTACCCATATTTCCACCCCATTTTTAGTGGAAGATGAGTATTGTGTACCTAATATTATTTATTATTTTATGTGTGTGGACACAATTAGGTCAATGAGATACATGGTTTACGTTTATGAGTGCTTGAAAAGTCTGGATTTTTGTTGGAAAAGGTAAATTAGGCGGGAAATGCCAACCTTAGCTTGATTCTGTTTTTTATTTTTTCTTTTTTGGAGTTCAATAACTTGTAGGGGCAGAAGTTCGAATTTTCAACCTTTTGGTCGAAAATGGTCGGTGACTTCTACCTGTTCCTTTTTTACAAATCTATTCCATGAAATGAAGTCAATATCCATCCTCCCCCGAGGAATCACCTTGTCAGTTTCTCATTACTTCACTTTACTTATATTTCTGCCTATTCTTTTATGAGGTAGAAAGTTGACCAGGTTTGACTCCAATTATTACGGCGAGTATAGGTTTGTTATCATATGGTAATGACGAAACTGTTATACATCTCCTGTTGAAATTTTTGTTCATATTCAGTTGATTTGTATGGACATTAATTTTTTCAAAAATCAAGAAAAAAGTTTGCTTTACTTTATTGCTTGTATTGTAACAAAAAGTTTCCCACATGGCAGTATGAAAGAAACATGTTATTTTTTATCATCCATCAAATCCTATGAAAGAAGAAAAGAAAAAAAACTAAACATTAATTAGACATTTATTGCCAAATATACGAGAACTAGGACAGCAATTAGTTGCTTAATCAGCTGTGGTGGCACATTCTGATTGGCTGGCGAGTACACGTGGATGTGGATTAAAAAAAAAAAAACTAGAATGTTCTTATGCGATTTCCTTGCCTACCATGGGCGACGCAGAGGTTCTTTTCGCTCTCTCTCTCAAACGGATAACCGATTCTGTTTCAGTGCTCCATGCCTTTCCCAACACTCATCCATTTCCTTTTCTTTGCCCAATCCTTCTTCTCCCTTAAACGTTGGATTCGGGGTGCGAGTTTCGAGAGATGATGTCAATTGGAGAACACTTGTTTAGCTCGTAGTTTTAACAAGTTTCAGTTTGTTTAGTTCAAAATCGGGTGTTCTAGAGTCGTGCTTGAAAGTATCTTTTTAAATATTGTCTCGTAATTGGTACGAAGCACGTGTTTGATGCATGAGTTCGTTAGGGAAGTCTGGTTACTGGTATTATAAAAAGAAAGTCTTAATGTTAAGATTCTGACTTGATTCTTGTGATAGGTTATAGAAGAAAATCTCGATACTGGTTGGAGTTAAATTTTTATCACACACTTCATTTGAATAGGATATATTAATGAACTATTAGTTTGGTAAAATGACGCCTTTTGTCCTTTTAGGATGAAAAGGCCAAGAACAAGAAACATCCATGTGATTTATTTATATTAAATAAGTTAATATTTTGAATTTTTGAAATATGGTCTCCAAAATTGAACAAAATTTATAAACAAAACATTTTTAGAAAAAATTGAAAACGAAAGTCCTCTCTCGCGTCCTCTCTACTAATCCATCACTGCCTAGCGACAAAAGCACCCACGGGATCAATCAAAGCGAACCTCCACGCGCCACGTGTACGGTCCATATCCAACCACAAACGAAACAGGTTACGATTGGAACACAGAATTACAATATTATATTATTATTGTATTCCCTCTCGCTCGCTCAAATCCGAAAGTCGGTTGTATTGTAACTTGTAAGCCACATTCCGTACTCAGCCCAACTCCACCATAGAAAGCGAAAACTCTAGAGCCAAAACCAGAGGAAATTGGTGAATTCAAGCCAACAACACTGACGATTGATCTTAAAGTAAGCGTTTCTCGAAGCTTTTGATGATTTTTTGGTGTCTTTGAATCTCAATCCTCATCCTACTCGAGGATTTTGCTCAGATTCGACGAATATGAGTCGGCTTCGGGGCATCGATTCTGTTCCGCCGCAAACTGCTTCAGTAAGAACTATTACTCCGGCTACTTCGACCTCATATTGTGCCACTGCCTTCCCGGTTTCGGAGGATGTGAGCAAGAAGATTCGGAAGCCTTATACGATTACCAAGTCGAGGGAGAGCTGGACGGAGCAGGAGCACGACAAGTTTCTTGAAGCTCTTCAATTGTGAGTGATGATTTTTCCTTTCTCTGATGGGGAATTCAAATGAATTGTGTGAATATTTTTCTTATCGCTGTTTTTTAGCGGAGAGAATTCTGGAAAGGACGAGAAAGTTTCCGAGGAGGAATTTTGCTTTTTGGCCAGTCCGTATTTCTCTGTGACTTACATGTGAGCAAAAGTATGGCGTTCAATGACTTTGAGTGATTGAATATCTGGAATTTCGTGCAATGACCAGTAAATTCTGTTTTACAAATTCGGACAAGGAAACAGAGGATCTTTGTTGTCGTCTTTTACACTCTTCCAATTGGTCAAAACAGACCTGAGGTTGTGGAGCTTGAACTCCTGTTATATTAGTTATCTTTGATTGGACGATTCATTCTTAGTTCTTAGTTTATGTTACTCTATATTTTAAACAGAGGTGTTCAAGTCTTTCTTCAACCGATATGACGTTAATGAGGGAGATTCACGTCCTCTTTACAAATTAGTGAGAATTGTTCTAGGTTCGAGGCGCGTACATAAATATGAAAATCTTGTTTTCGCGCCAAGTACTTGAAGCAAGGGACTGCGTGTTGTTTCCGAAACATTTGAAGTCTAGGCGAATCGCATCACCACCTTTTGCACTTTTAGATGTAAAAGAGTGAACACTGTTTTTGGATTTGGGTTTTTTGAAGTTTTAATGAACACTTATTTTCGTTTTCCCATTAGCTCGTGAACCTTTTATTATCCCTCTCGTGTCTGACCTCTCTCTCTTTTGATCTCTCGTTCTTAAAAGTTCGTCAAAAAAATCTTCCCGAAATTCTTGGGGGTAATACTCTTTTCTCTCTGTCTAAAATGTGGAAAGGGCACCATCCTATACCTTTAGTGATGATCTTTTTATTGTGGGTTTAAGTCCTTTGGATGAAGAAAAGACCAAGGGAATTTGATCGTCTTCATCTAAAACCTCAAATTTATCATCATTGTTATGAAATTCATGAATGGATGATGTGGGCAATTTGAATGTTAAAGTTAATTGCGAGAAATTCGTAAGTGAAGTGATTAGAGGGTTCTTTAACAAATGCGAGCCTCTTTGGAAATTTGCCAAGGATGCCTTCACAGTAGCTGGATATTAGAATCTCAATATGAAGTCAATATCACCAATGCTATATCAATAGTTTATTAATAAGAGCTTGGTTTTGGCCTTGCTTCTTATGTAATCATTTCTTAATTTTATTTGTATATTTGTGCTCTACTCCCTACAGATTTGATCGTGACTGGAAGAAGATAGAAGCATTTGTTGGCTCAAAAACAGTTATCCAGGTAATTTCTCACAGTGATATGAACTCCTCATTTCTCCAAAGTTATGTTTCCGTAACTTTCTATTTTATTTTTGGGTGAACTGGGTTCAAGGAAGAAAGTTCAATATCTGATGGGCTGGTCCTTATAAGTGTGATGGAGTCAGTATGATGTCTTCTTGAGGTCTAAGATTTCAGTTTATTTATGTAACATTTTACCAATCCTTAAAATTCCAAAATCTCAGTGCTTGTGATGATTGGAGATTAGTAGTATTACCGTCCACATGCTATAAATGAAATTTGGACGCCATTCTTTGTGTATCATGTATTTCATGCTAATCCGAATTTTTTCTAGCTAATTTTACTGAAGATCTCTTCAGCTATTTTTAATTGCGAGTTCTGTCCTTGGGGCTTGCAGATTCGGAGTCATGCTCAAAAATATTTTCTGAAGATCCAAAAGAGTGGGAAAAGCGAGCACGTACCTCCTCCTCGACCGAAGAAGAAGGCATCTCATCCATACCCACAAAAAGCTCCTAAGAATGGTCAGTATATTGTTTCTTTGGCTAGTTGATCTTTCATTTAAAAATAATATGAATTGATGTGTAATTTCTGATGGTTCCAGTGACCACTCGGAATCCTGGGACGTATCAACCTATATCTTCTCCCTTCGAACAAAGATATATTTACATTCCAGACTCAACAGCAGGGTTTGGACATCCCTGTCCAAACGCTAATATTTCTTCTTGGAGCTGTAGTCCTGTGCCGACTATTGATGTGACGACACAAGTACCTAAAGGTTCCAATCGTCATCCTTCTTTATTACTGTGAATTTTTTTTTTGTTTTTTGGTTTCTTCCATCATTATGACGTCTATTCTTTAAATCTTCTTTGAAACTAATGATGTTATTTTTAGATGGTGTAAAATTAGCTGGATCGACATTTGCAAGTAACTGTTGCTACAGTAGCAGTAATGAGAGCACGCCGAGGACATGGAAAATTGGAGAAATTTCTGAACAAGGAGATCAGAGCATGCGAAACAGAGGTATGTCTTCAATTTACTGTTCATTATAGTCTTTCAGTTTGCAATCAACAATTCTAAACAATTTGACTATGATATATTTTTGCAATTGTTTTAATTGGGTTATTGCCATGTTGCATCCTGATTTATTCCTCTTCTAAAAGGATTATTGGATGTTAAATTCAATGTAATATTCTTCTCTAAAAGACCGTTCTATTCATATGTAAAAATTACCAAAGATGCAAAAAGGATGAGATATCCTTCCAGAGCCTAGCAGCTCGGGAATTTTAAAAAATGATTTCAAATTGGTTATGCAAATTATTGTTGAGCTCGTACCACGAACTAACACTATCTGTACCCCCTCCAAAATTTCTAGGTCATCTCTTGTCTTTTTGCTTAAAATTTCCTTTTAGTTTCTCATCTCTCTTTTCAAACTCCTTATTGCCTCTCTGGTGCATATGTATTTTTTCATTTTAATTAATACTGGTCAAACCGAAGTATCATCTTATATTATAAAAACTGGAACTTTATCTTGCCAACTTCTATATTTTCATTCATGCACTTATTAACATCATTACTTTGCTTCACTCCAGTAATGCCAGATTTTGCTCAGGTTTACAGCTTTATTGGCAGTGTTTTTGATCCCAGTGTCTCTGGTCATCTTCAGAGACTAAGACAGATGGACCCAATAGATTTAGAGACGGTATGCACTATAATTTTAATGTCTATGACATCATGGAATGATATTTTGGTAGCTGTAATGATAAATACGTAGCAGCAGTCTTATTTCTTGATCTAACTTGTCATGTTATTATTCTCCTTACTTGTAAAGCTGCTTTTGTCATGTGCTTAAAAAATATGTTTGTTTCTCCCAGGCACTGCTTTTAATGCAAAACCTTGCCATCAACTTGCTCAGTCCAGAATTTGAGAATCATGTAAGTTCTATCGTTATGATTTCATTTAGTGTTTAT
Source organism: Momordica charantia (assembly GCF_013281855.1). NCBI lineage: Eukaryota > Viridiplantae > Streptophyta > Magnoliopsida > Cucurbitales > Cucurbitaceae > Momordica > Momordica charantia. The sequence goes on along the minus strand of NW_028275163.1, from coordinate 2,831,959 downwards.
GCTTTATGGTTTACATGTTGACTCAAGGTTCTTGAGGTTCAACTATATATTGTAGCCTAATAACTTGGTCTTCAAGCTTGTTTGGATCCAATACTTCCTTCTATTGCTTTTCACCTCTACAGACTACAACCTTTTCTATGCCCCCATCCAACCTGGCCTTAGATCTAATTAGCTGAGTCATCATTCAAGTAACCTAGGTTCAACGGTTGTATGACATTGTATTAGTATATAGATGTGAAACATTTGCAAAATAACCGACAACTCTCGATATACTTCCACTCGAGGTAAGTTTATATTTCTAGGAGACACTGTTTCATGGGACATGAACCTCGAGCAAACAATTTGAATAAGAGCAGTATGAATAATTTTGGTACTCTAATAGGATTGACGTCAGGTCAGTTTGATCAAATTTCCACCAAACCTTCAATAGAACCAAGATGTTTGGTTGTTTTGAGGCTAAAATTGCAAAACCTTAGCAGCAAGCAGATGAAGAAATCAATTTTAAACTGGAACTGTTTATTTTGGTTAATCCGGTTTGATTGGTTTAGTTTTGGGTCAGAACTAGATAGACCGTTGTTGACAGCATCTGTTCCGAGCCCATATGTAAAGGAGGAGGGATTCTTCTCAAATCTCAACCAGCTCATCTCCACTCAAAAACAACAGCCACAACAACATTCAGACGCATGAAAAATGTCTGAGCCTCGCCCCCACCAAAGAAAAACTGGAAGAAAGGGAAAAGAGGGGTATCAGTCCTGGTTGACGATGCATCCTAGTTTATTTAACTTCTTTGTTATGTTCCCCCTTATAGTTGAATTTCTAACACATTCAGAGGCGAAACTATTTTTCACCATTGAAGGAGCCAATATATGTAGCACACCAAATCAATAAATTCGAGAAGGAAATTCAAATTTCAATCAGTTGTGATTGGCAGGAAGAGAGAGTAGAGCAGCAGTGATGGCGAGAAAGAGAGATATCTAGGAGATGGAGATGGAGCTGCTTTCTGGTGGGGGAGAATCGAGTGCCCATTTTTTTTTAAGGAAAAAAAATTATGATTCGAGAGCCCAAGAGACTTACGGGTGAGTATTTTATGAGAGTGACAAGGCAAATTTTGGCCCAAGTATTATGTTTAGTTGGCTTTTGTTTCCCTATTGTATATCAACCCAACTGACCAGGACTGGAGTCTCATGACGGATTTTTATTGGCGATCCTCTTTATTTGGTAGGAAGAAAACCAACTTTTGGAAGGAAAAGTGGACGGGGGATAAAACTCTCTGATAGATACCTTCACCTTCACCATTATTTTGCTGTTGTGCAACCAAAGGAGGTCACAGACCGTCTGGGACAAATAGGGTGGGAATTAAATCAGTATAAACAGGGCGATGCTTTTTTGTTTCTCCCCTGACTAGTAGTACTGATTGAAGAGTGTGGATGGCAGATGCTCATTTCCTCACAGTTTCTTCTCGCTTAATAGATTACTTAATACTCAAGGAAAGAACCTCGCTAAGCTATGTGGAAACGATGGACAACCAAAAAGGCAAATTCCCTATGGCACCTCGTGTAATGGAAGTATGAACACAACCAAAGGAGTTCAGAAAGGGTGCCCAATTTAAGTCGGTATGTTTTATGTAAGTAAGCCGAAGGAAGCCAAGACCATCTGTTTTTAGGTGTTCTTCAGACTAAAAGTGTTGGAGCCACATAATCTTCAAGATTTAGCTACCATAGCTAGCAAAAGGATACTTGTTGCAGTTCTTATTTGGTGATGGAAGGGTGAAGCTCTGTGGACCAATGCTGTTAAAGGGATGGTTGGTTGGAAAGAAATTCCTGAATCTTCAACGACAAGGAAAGCTGGGAGGAAGATTTGGATATAGTTGAATTTCATGTTCCTTTTGTAGTTACTCCAACTGTAATTTGTTATTATCTCATATTGGAGATTGTTTTGTAAATTTCTAGGAGGAATATCAAATTTATCTATTCTTTTTACTACATCAATGAGAAGAGCCTCTTGTTGTTAGAAAGTCTACATTCCTGGTGGTCATGGCAGTGAAATGTCAAACACTGTGAAGTTCACGCTTTTGGTGTCGGTCACATGGGGGTCTAGGTCTAAAGCCAGACGTTCGGATTATGGAGAACGTTTTCCCATACCATTAGTTAAGAGGACTAAGACAACTGATACTTTGCGGGCTTGAAGCTGAGACCAACAGGATGGGAGCACGCCAGTCTCTATCTAACCAGTAGGGCAGTTGAAGTTCTTGAAACTTCAATATTTGTTTCTGCTCAGCTTTAAAATGTATTATAGTCTGTCATTTAAGGTATCAAGTAGAATTTTGCAGTACAGCCAGTCGATTTATTTCACTTACTGTGTAGATAGCATTAGTAAAATAGACATTCTAACAGTGAAATTATTCTTATACAAATTTATTCTACAATGATTTAATTACTCTTGCTTTCATTTTAGTTTAATAGGTGCACACCAGTTGATCATATATTTACATTAACTATTATTTGGGGGTTTACTTGTCATCTATTGTTGTTTTTTGTTTTTTAATTTATTGTTTGTTTTTTTTTTCTTTACACTATTTGGTTCTCAATAACGATAGATTACTGATATGTCTATGAAATTAATACAGAGAAGATTGATTTCATCACATGATGAGGACTTGAAGAAGGCTAAATCCGGTAGCCTCTATAATAGTCTATGCATTGTCAGATCAGATAATACCATTATCGCTTAGAAAATAATAAGGTAAATACAAGCTACCCATCGGGATCAAGATTGTCCCGTTGCTACAATAATATCGAAGAACTAGAAGTCGGGTCGGGAAGCCAACTTCTGCCAACGTTTCTTGTCACATATATTGTATATGCACAGTACATTATGTGGACGAATAGATCGATCTAGTACTGCACGGTGATCCTTTTTGGAATGTATCCTTGTACATGGTAGAAGTTGAGCATAAAGCAGTGTAGGATTGATTCAGTGATTTTACTGTGTGCTTTGTTCCCCGCGGATGATCATGTATAGAGGCTTGAGTGCGTATCACTGTATTTGGTTTGTAATGCTAATTGGTATCTTATAGATGTAATAATAATGTGAACAAAACTATATTCGACACAAGGTAGGGTCATAAAATGATCTTATTTATGATATTACATGGTACAATATCGTACGTATTTACTGCCATTAAAAAGTTGATAACTATTTATTCTGGTCTCTCTTTTTCTTTAGGATACACATTTGTAAGCAATAAACTAACTTGAAATCATGAATATTTTGCCTAGGCTTGAGTTGATGATACATTGCTTTGAAGTTTGGCCAATATAATAGCCAAAAACACGATTGGTAGACGATTTTTCGATTCATCAACCTTGCTTAAGTGAAATGAAATTTGAAACAGCTCATCGAGAATTACATAATTCAAAGACATAAGAAAAAATGACATCCCTACTGAATTGTCCAATGTTGCTTTCTAAAACAGTTCGCACCTTTAGAACCATTTGGAAAATTTAAGTCAAACTATAATAAAACGAAAACCTACTCTATGTTTGTACTTTTAATGGATTTTAATACTAGTTAGTTAAAATATCATTCTTTTATCAGCCATAACTAACAATACTAACCAAAATACCATTTGAAATGCAATTGATTGATCAACAAAAAGATATAAAATTGAATTTTAGTTGGTAATTTTGAAAAATAGACATTATTCTTAATAAATCAGCAAAGTTTAATTTTTATTTATTTTCTTTAAAAAGCAAATCCAAATCATCTAAAACCAACCCAACTATGAAGATTACATTTCGGGGAAACAAATATTTCTAAAAATACTATGAAGTTTCTAACTTCAAAATTCATTCCCGGTCAGCTCACAACTGTTCTACTTCTGAACCTACACATTTTCATTAATGCACGCTAAACATCGCTTAAAACTCCGTTGGTAGAAAAGCTCGATCTAGGAGAAAATTTCTACGAGAATATATACTCCTTTCATTTACCATTTGACACGTTAAATAATATATTATTTTATTCTGTAGATCGTACCATTCTTTAACAGTAGTGGCGTGGTACTAGAAACTTCCCCCAATCTAGCATACGAATACTTGGTGAGCCAAATATAGCAAAGATGGGTTCCCCCACTTCATCCTCTTCCCCAAGTTGACTGAATCGCCTCGAAAGTTTTAACTAGTAAAAATGGCTCCCTACTAAAACCCTGTTGAAGACACAACCCATTTCTTAAAATGCCTAAGAGCGAAAACCATGTGAATTCTTTCACCTGCTAATTTCTCTTTCTCAGGTTACGTTGGACTTCATTTCAAATTAAAAAATCAGGCGGGAAATCAGCAAAAGACAAATCGACAAAACAAACATAAGAAGGATTCATTACTTACATTTCTCACTCAATCCTACTAAGAGGAGCATATTGGGTCCATTCTCTATCGGAGAAATTAAGGATTTGGGCAAGTATGAAGGAAGTAAGAGTGTTACAATTACCTGTACCCATAACCCATGTTCAACTCGTGGCCATAAATCCCCTGGCCATGGCCACTGGCAGAAAGAGGATGAATTTGCTTTGGTGGGTTTGATCTGTGTCCCATTTGGATGAGCCTCTGAATTGCATCGGGTTGGTTGCCTCCAATACCAGGAGCTGTAAGTTTAAACCAGAAAACAAAATAAAAAAGAGAGCCACGCACTAAATAAGACGATTCAAATGCCTTTCTTTATGTTGCTTTGTGTATTCAACAGCAGACATGCACAGAGACTGGGAATTTTAAGCTCGAATAAGTCTGTTTAGCTTGCAGGTGCTCGACTAAAAAATTGAATCGTATTTGGTTAAAATTCTAAAGAGGGGTAAAAAGTGTTTTAGACCCGTTAAAAGAACTTCTAAAAATTTCAATGAGTTAATGTGGTTCAAGAAATTCTAAAAACAGATAAAAAAACATTTTAAAGTTCTGTTAGAGGGAACATTTAACTAATTTTCTATCAGAAGTGCTTCACTTAAAATTTAAATAAATAAAAAAAAAATTCAAAAAACATGCCAAACGCAACTGGAAAGTAAAGAAGGTCTTAAGCAGAACCAATACCAAATGGGTCAAAGTTCTTAAAATTGCTTCATTTTGCTAAAGGACAAAAGATATTATTAATCAGCAACATTTAATAGTGGCCATATCGATTTGGCAAAAAGTAAACAAATAATGACCAAATACGCAGAAAATGGGAACTGGTCTATCGGTAAATAAAATAAAATCAATTAAATCAAAAATAAAAAATAAAAAAAATAGCGCCTGAAGTGCAAGCAAAATGTCATGAGAGGTTACCTGGAGAGGGTATTCTGGGGCCACCCATATTAGGCACACGCTGACCGATATGAAAACCTTGGATTGAATTCAGTTCCTGCACCAAACCAGAAACCTGGTTGTTGGGTTGGGGAGGTGCCGCACTACCTCTGACAGAGTGAGGATGTAGAGGAACGCTTCTGTTTGTCATAGGCGGAGGTGCACCTCTAGATAACCCTTGTAGTAGATGCTGTGGGGGAAGGTTGACTGAAGTTTGAATCTGCTGCAACATTGGGTGATGAATAGAGTGATCAAATCCGGATAATCCAGAGGTAGGAGGACGGAGCATATTTGCTACAAATTGGTGATTAGATGGTGAGTCGTGATGAACCATTCCTTCTGGCAACAGCAACTCTCCCTGAGAATTCATGTTAGGAGGATGAGATTCAAATTGATGAAACAACTTGACATTATTCGCTTGTGAGGGATGAAGCTGGGGAAAGGAGGAATGAACAGGAGCTTTACGATGTGGCATTTCAGTCTCCCTCCTATCAAAGGGGCTAGCTGAAAAGGGCAGCCCTTCTAGACCTCCCATGCTAGGCCTTTCATCCTTAAAGGCAGAGTTAAATATTGCAGAATTGTTGTCCTGTGTGTGGTGTGAGAACAGTGGTTGAGGTTTAATTGAATTCCCGATAGAAATGAGGTTTTGGAAATTCATAGAATCGCTTATGATTAGACTGTCCTCTTCAGGAAAGGGCATTTCAGCTGGTCCATCATAACCGCCAATCTTATGTCCTAACTTAGCTTGGGGATGAGAAGAATCCAATTCAGGTCGAGGGCCATTCAGATTTAACCACTGCCCACGAACTAAATCTGGTTGATTTTGCTGCCTTTGATCACCATGATCATGATTAATCATACTAGGTCGAATTTCATTGTTGGACAAGAGACCATCATCCATGATCGGACCATGAGACTCTGAAACATCAACTTTTCCGGACCCCGACGAACCCCTTTGTGCAGAAACTGGAGCTCCAACTGACTGAAGCTCCTTCATAAAAGCAGACCCAAAAAGTGTTTCAAGAGTTAATGTCTTGCCTGGATTTGAAATGTTGTGGCTACTTTCCTCCTTTTTATTGTGAATTCCAGTGCCCATATTCCAACCATCATCACTGCCATATCCCACAATCATCGGACTCGTACCCTTCTGTAACAATGAGAGAAGGTGTTGTGATGCATGATCATCACTTTTTCCAGTTGGATGCTTGTTATTAGCATCAGAATGACTCCATCTTTGATCAGACGGCTGCAAAGCTGAGTCATTTTCGCTCATTTTTGACAGCAGTGTCTGTTCAACGGCTTCACAGGTAAGGATCGAAGAAACAGCCTCTGGCTTACTCTTATCATAAAATGGCTCAGTCTTCTGAGCATTGGACGATGTTTCACTTGATGTGATATAACTTTCTGCAGATTCATAACCATGAAATGCAACAGTAGGCAGAGATTGCTCAGAAGCAACATCAGATATGTCATATCCACCCTTTTCTCCACCTACAATTAAAGTAAGCAAGTCATTTGACCTTTTAGGTGAAACGCCATCCTCCTGTTTCCCATCTGCATGGTGAAAAAATGAGCTATGAGCCCTAAAAACTCAAAGCAAATCAGTGTATAAGCCACTGGTATTCGGTAATCTTTCGCGTGTAGAAATTTTACCAACATACCATTGTCCACAAACCAGTGAGCAAATTTAGAAGATTGCGTATTTTGAGGGCTACATGCATCCTCCATCTCATTTTCATGCTGCTACATAAGACCAGGGAAACACACATCAGTGATAGATGCATCATAATTTGACATGCAACGAAAAAGGTATAGTTACAAATTATATCATCCCACGTTCAATTGGGACCAAATGCTTGTCACTATACAATTATTTCCCTATGATAAAATTGCAATTCAGAAAAAATATCCAAATGTTTGGAGTTAATTCTGCATTTTTTTTTTAACTTTTATGGCTGTTTTTAATAACTTGATATTTGAGAAACCTAAGCTGGGTAAGTACCTAGGATCATGTACCTTCTAATAATAATACACATAGGATATTGTTTCATGTATTTCATTGTCAAACTTAAAAGATCAAGACCAGAAAGTTAATACAATGTGTAAAAATGATTTGTTATATAATATTTCAACAAACCTCTAAATAAATCATGTAGTGCATTAAAAGAATGCTGCCTCACAAATAAAATTATTAAGCAGACAGAACATTAATAACTAGGGAGGTATGCTTCTTTTTCTTTTTCAGTTCCGTGTGTTTGTGGGGATGGGGGTGGGGTGGTTAAAACAGGTATCGAAGGATGCTATAGAAATCATGAGTACCTCAATAAAATTAGTAGCACCGCCATCTAACTTTATGGCACTGCAAAAAAGTTTTTCCAAGATTGAAGATGAATGGACTTGACTTGTTTCACCAATGGCTGTATTCGCCAGCACCTTTTCAGTCTTGCAATCAGCAACTGCTCTGTTTTCAGAAGCTTGAAGAGCTTGCAAAGAACTTTCAAGGGATTCGACATCAATTCCAGTTGTTTTATTAGACATGTCTACAGCTGAAAAAAGATCAATAATCTTTTCACTAGTGTTGTTAGCAGAAGCATTAATGCTTGTTTTCCCATATTGCTCAGGGCAACCCATTTGCTCTGATGAATTTTTCTCCACTAAATCTTCAGAGATTCCATTGTGCAAATGCTCATCTTTGGTTTGCAAAGACTTGTCAACAACATCATCTTTAACCTACAAAAATGATGAACATATGTGCACTTAATGAAATAGTTAACTTTTGCCAAATGAGGTCAATAAGAAGAGCTATTTATTATAATGATATATGACAGAAAAAGCCAAACTGCACAGGAACCTGTAGAAGCTTGGAGTCATTGGACATTGACAACTTTAAAATGGGAAACAACATTATAATCAGACCTATTAAAACCACAACAATATGATAAAAAAAAAACAAATAATCACCTCCAGAAAATGAGGATTAACTGAAGACTTTGTTCCAAAGCTTTTCTCCAACACATTGCTCGTGAATCCAGGCGGCACAAGTGGCCTAGATACAGTTGTATGTGATGGAAAAGGTTTTTCTCGATCATTCTTTGAAGCCTGTAAGATGATAGATTCATCAAAACCACTGCTTGTATTAAGCAATTTCTTATCATCTTTAGACTCATCCAACTGCATCATGATGCCAAACTCATCTCTTTGCTTCACAGGATTTGACTTCTGACTTTCTTGAAATGCCCTGTGTTGTTCTTTCCTCATCGACTCAAATAAAGCTGCAAAATAAGTTTCTCAGATAGAATGTACCAATTGTTGGGAGAAACAATTTGAACAAAATCTGAAGATGTGCCAAAGTGTACAAGCATCATGGAGAAAATAGTGATTACCTCTTCTCTTTTTTTCCTCTTCAACCCTATCCTCACTTGTGTCCTCAGAAGAACCAAAAGTTTCATGATTGTATGAATCATTAATATTCCCTCTGGGGTGAGCTACAGCCTGATTAATGAAATAAAATCATGCATAAGGAAGGCTTAATCAACATAATTTCAAATTCTTGTTGAGTAATTCATTTACCAATTCAACAAAATGACTCTGCTTGTGTTTAAAGACAAATAATTAATTGTTCACAAGTAGAGATATCAGGAAATATGATGTGAACCTTATAAGGACGAGGTGGATGATATGGCTCATTGCTTCTGTTGAGCTGGTATTGCTCATTAGCTCGAACCTTCGGCGCTGAAAATCCTGTAGCATATCCAGATGGTCTAGGAAAAGAACCACTGCCAAGAAGTCCATCATGTTCAGGACCCTGCAAAGACCTCCTAGAATGATCACCATAACGCCACCCAGAATCCACTGTTAAAATAATAATTAAAAGGTCAATATCATAGCAATTCACAATATAAATCAGAATTGAATAGTTTGAACAAACTCAAGTCTACACTTATAAGGTATCAACCCAATACAAACAACATATTCTTGTGTTGCTCTGCTTTGGAATGAAGCAATGCTGACAATGCTTTTTTTTCTAATCCATGAGTATCCGGGCCAGCTTGCGTACGCCTCGACTAATCTCACGAGACAACCGCTTGACCCTACTACATTTGGTTGCCAAGAAAACTGGTAGGATATTATATCTTAGGTAGGTGTCCACCATGATTTAAACTTAATCCTATTTACATTGATCCTTATTGACCACTAGGCCAGCTTACGATGGCAGAATTAAGATTATAAATATACATGAACACACATGCATTACTGAAATGATTTCAGAAACAGCAGTATTCTAGTAAATTAAATCAACTACAGAAGAAACCCAACAGTTAACCAAGCCGGATAGGATGCGATATTCAGATTAAGTTGTATGGAACAATGTAATTACTTAAACTTGATAATAGATTAAGCTGAGACCTTACCTGAATCCCTATCAGATTGTGAATCACTATCTTTATCACTTCGTCCCGAAGAATGAACTTCCCTCTTTCCATGTATCCGACGAGAATAATTATTCGCTTCTGCCCTACTGGGTGGTGATGAACCATACTCGTTTCGCCTAAAACTATTCAAAGACAAACCTCCAGAAATTCTTTGCCTATCATAGGAAGCGTCTTCAAATTCACTGCACAAGGGGGAACGTGTACTCAGAAAAATAATTCAACAAGGAAAACAAGAACGACCACAAGGCTTATCGTTGATTCTTTACTTTCTATGGTACGGACTTCAGTTGCGCATATAAAAAATAAATAAAAATTTAACAGTATAAAATTCAGGAAAGAGCATCGTACGAGATAATTGATTGGTCAAAACCGCTCGGTAACTTTTTGCAAATATCCAATTCGCTCAGGGACAAGAGGAAATCTCTCGTGTAAGAAATCTTGGATTTCCTAAAGATTGGGAAAATATAGTCAACAAAACACATATTCATAGTGGAAGACGAATATTAAAGGAGCAGGAAGAAATGAGAAAATAAACCACAGGTATTGCAGCCGGAACTGCAAATGGTAGAAAATTACTTTTGCAACTCATGCTTTATTGTAGCGGTCTGATCGTGTGAGTTCGAATCATCCTTCATAAGGCTCATTCTGCGATGCTTGGCCTGAACAATATTACCAGCACAGTCGATCAATATGCAAAAGTCTTGAACAGCACCAGAGCCAGATTACTGAGCAACAACCAGAGGTTTATCAACAAAGCCGCCTAAGAATTGCCGCAAGCTAATTCTACACTTATTAGATGCTATACCAACTCGTTCATGAAAGAAAACCAATTAATTCAATGCAGGCAACACACTGACAACTTCTCCCCATCACCTCGTCCTCGAATATAATTTTTCAAGCGAAGCTAATTGAAGTCGGGAAGAATTAAAAACGCGGACTCAGAGGCAATCCCATCTTTGATCCAGCTGAATGCGCAACAAATCCAGCAAAAAGTGAAAATCCATCCACCCAAACCGACTCGCTGAAATTTTATCAATCTCCAACTCCCGTTTACCACTTTTTTCAATGAAAACTCAACCCCATAAAACAGATTATTACGTAGAATCGCGCTTTCCACAAATCACAAATCCAATTCCCGTATGATCCATCCAACACAAACGAAATTCTCGTTATTACTCGTAATCAGAGACGTTGAACCACAACAAATCCTAGGGTTTTGTTCAATCCGATAGCTCGAAATTGAAACTAGGGTTTTGGTACATGGAAAAAAAATCAGAACACCTGGATCCAAAACGCGAGTTAATTCATAAAGAAATCCCCATGGATACGAGCTTCTTCACGGATTGGAAGCTTAGGGTTTTTGATCTATGGATTTTCCCGAGTAATGGACGCGAGAGAGAAATCGAGTGCTGGCTTTTCTGATCTCTGTTCATCAACCTAAACCACATCCATCAGAAATGAGGAACAAAATAATAAAACTAAAAAATTCAACTTAGTTACGACTTTGAGGTAACCCCACGCGCATGTTGCTCCCCGTAATCCACGCGCCCAAGACTTCGGCACTTCGCTTCGATATTATTGGACGTTTTCTTCACGCGACGTTTTGGAGCGTGGTGGTGGTGGGAAATTTTACCCTCGAGAAAAAAAAAATAAAACGGGTTTAAAATAAATTTGAGCCTCCGAATTCTATATTTTTAGCGCGCCGGCTCCGGTACCTTGCATTGAGCATGAGCAATTTTAATTTGTTTTCAAAATTTTTCCTTTTTTCCAAAATCTAATTTATGTGTCTTTTTCTTTTTTAGTATATTCTTTGAGAAAAACAATTTTTTTCTTTTTACAATGGAAAAAAACAATTAAGTGGTAATTCGGGAAAATAAATAAATACGTGTGTCACCAACCCATCTAGCGAATAATTCGTTAAAATTTGTTTGAGAGGTTATTTTGTTCGTACCTATTGTGTTCATAATTAATGCAATAAGATTTATTTTTTTAAGACAACAATAGGACGTTTAAAGAGCGAAGTAGCACCAGCTACTACTAGTAAGAATCGAACTCACGACCTTTTAATTAGACATATATGTCAATTACCGTGGAACTACACTCACTTTGACATTAATGCAATAAGATAATTAAATGAAACCTCAAAATGCAATAAATTTGATTGATTGTCACATAAATATACCTCTATATATATATATTAGGAATATAAAATCAATTTAACTAATAAATATTGTCAAAATGAGCCTAGCTAATTGGCAAATGTCTTCCACCAAAAAATATATATATAATAAATTTGATTGAATTAAGATTCAACATTTAATCAATAAAGATGCTCAAAATGAGCATAGCAATTAAGGCATCATCAGAAGGTCTTGAATTAGAACCATCATCACCCTCACGTATTGTACCTCACCGTCATATATATATATATATTATTTATTACTTGACAAATTTGTCAAAATGATGTATAACTCATTCCAATTCGCTTCATCCATATATTGAAATAAATTGATAATTCAACATAGTGAATTATTTAACATTGAGAAGAAGGTATATATATATCGATATAAAACCCACAAAATCAAAGTAAAATGCGGGATTAAAAAAACAAAGTTTGGGTTATCAATATTTATCGAGTTCCATCTCAAAATTAATTGACAATGAGACAAGTAGTTTGTATCTATTATAAACTCTATATCTTTAATACATGAAATTTGATGTAAAGTTCTCGTATTAGTGGAAAAAAAAAACAATAAACTGAAGTTCAGACGCATTGTTGAAATTAAAACCTTAATGACCTTATGAAATTGAATTTCAACCATTTTAAACAACCATGGAATAATTAAGTGAGGAGATGATTTCCGTTGCATGAGATATGTCCAAGTTAAACGAGAACAATCATCCATAAAATTAATAAAATAAACATGTATATTAATAGGACCTAAAATGTCACACATAAGGCAATCATGTTATTGTTGAAATAAAACCAAAGTTTATCTTAAGGCAAAATTCACCCTCTATCGTGTACCACTGAAATTTAAACAATCCCACAAATTCGAATAGAGTTCAGATGATTAAAATTGAGGAGGTATAAGACGATTAGTCAAATATCTACAAAATTTGCAAGTCAACGAATTAGAACCCCATGTCAAATGATCAATGAAATTGGAATGATAAACAATAAAGTATATGCTGCAAATAAAATCTATCTTCACGGCCAGTCTTATCAAATGTCCTGAATTTAATTGATCACACAATCTTCGTTAGTAAACTCGACACAAAATTAATAATTCTATAGTAGCAAGCTTAGATAATATTGCCAGATAACAAAATTTGGTTACAAAAAATGTTTCTATTTTTTAATAAAAAAATAAAAAAGAAGAAATAATGTTATAACGTAGTTATATTTGTATTTACTGACAAAATATGAAACATGAAATGAGAAACCATAAACAATAAAGAGAGTAATGAGAATCGAGAACGAAGAACGTTAAATCACCATCAAACATCAAATTATAAAAAACTCGAAGTTTAAGAAAAAAAAATGGAATAAGGGTGGAATTTAAACCTAAAATGTTTATATTATAAATGAACAATAGTAAAAAATGATTTGATTTTATATGGTAAAAAGAAGAATAGTCAATAAAATTATTTATAATTAAATTAAAAAAAGGTTATATTTCTATCCTCTCAGCAGACGAGCATGGACATGGCGTCCAAGTGAATCTCTCCCTTATCCAATTCTATTCTCAGGCAGCCGAAATGACGAAATTACCCCTATCATCACCCCATTTTACAAAGATCCCAACGCCTTATTGAGTTTGGCATATTGGTAATAACGTGGAACTACGAGGCTATTCACGGAATTTTTGAAATTAAGAAAACTCCTTTGGCTGTGAAATGCTCTTTTTAATCAACTCCTTCACAGAGCGAAGGAGAAGCTCCTCTGAACCCCGATGGCCGCTTCTTCGCTGTTGAGCTCCGCCGCGTCGTCGTTTCATGGTCATTGCCCGCTCTTCTCGGTCCGGTTTCCTGCACCGGGTGCGTGCGGAAACCCTAGCAATGTAGCTCCATTGGCGGTGAGAGTCAAGGCCGCGGCTGGTGATTCTATAGTGCTTGTGGAGAAGGCAGAGGCGGAGAAGGTCAACAGGCTCAAATCCAATTACATCGAGAAAATCGTGCCGCTGCTTATGGACGAGTTCTCCTACACCAATATCCACCAGGTGGTGACCGAATATTTTCGTAATTTATTAGCTGTTGGTTGAATTCTTAATTTATTTGCTCAATTGGTGGCTGGAGTTCGCCGGGTTTTAAATTTCGTGGAGGTTGGGTTGGATTGGCTAGGTAATTTTAGAGTTTAGTTTTAATTGTTTGCGGAGGGATCATTAATGTGTTCTGAGATTATTAAAAGAATTGGAAAATGTTGATTGTTTGTTTTTACCCCTTCTTTCAACCCATGAAATTCGACTATGAACATAACCACTTGGCTTAGCTGAGGTTTAAGTTCCTTTTATTGGAGGGAAATGCACATTAATATAAAACCACACACGTACTTCTATAGTTTGTATGCAAATATTTACACCCATATGGAACATAAGAATTCTTGATGAATTAAATACCCAGAAAACTGGGACCAAATTCATACTTATACTCAGTAGTAGTATGCTACAGCTACAGTACTTGTTCTCCTAGATTTAAGTTCGAATTTTGAATTTTTGTGGTTGTGATTCTAATTAGTGGGCTCAGAATTCTGGTTTAAGTGTTTTTTTTTTTCTTTTACTCCCTCTTAAACATTTGACAGCACATATGACGAATAAACATGATTATCTTAAGGAAATATTTGTACCTTTTCTGTTAGGTCCCAAAAATTGAAAAGATTGTTGTGAACTGTGGTATTGGAGATGCACAACAGAATGCGAAAGGTTTGGAAGCTGCAATGAATGAGCTAGCATTGATTACAGGACAACGACCTGTGAAGACGCGTGCAAAGAAGTCCATTGCAACCTTCAAGATCAGGGAAGGTCAACCACTTGGGATTGCTGCAACTCTTCGAGGAAGTGTGAGTTCTCCTTGTTCTTCTTAAAATTTTCTGTTAGTCATTGTCTCTTTTGATCTTTTGGCTCCTATTATAGTCCTCAGTGCTACTTGGTTCAGCGTATCTTGAATTGGAAAGTACGTTTTGGTACTTGGAATTGGTTCTGATTTTCAATATTTGTATTTGATATGCATTTGTAGTTCCTTTTCATGTCATATTTACAGTAACAATGTTACGAAGATGATATTATATGCTTTAATGTGTTTGTGTGGTAGATTTCTCGCGTATGATGATGTTAGGAATTTGATTCTTTGAGATGATTGTCTAAAACAAGTGCAAAGGAATGTCCTCGAACGAGTGCGTGGAAGGTATCTAGCATCATTGAATTGATGAAGTCATGGTTGTGGCTGCATGTATTAGTTAATATTACTTTCATGTTCTGTATATGCTTTTAATCTGGTTAGTGTAGTGGATTCTCTTGTATGATGATGCTAGGAATTCAATTATTCTAGATAATTGTCTAAAACAAGTCTGTAGGAATGACCGTGGAGGAGGGAGTTGCTCCTTCATGGGCTCGACACACTTATCACCGTAATACTCATTTAGAGTACAAGATTTTTATGCCAATTAATGTGAAAGAACCATAAACCTAACGTTGTAATAATGGACGACCTTACTTAAACAGGATTTGTTTTATAGGTTGTAATAGTGGACGACCTTACTTGAATAGGATCTATTTTATAGGTTGTACTACTGTGTCCTTTAGTTTTAATAATGGAAAGTATGAAGCATCATTACACGGAAAGAAGTTATGGGTGTGACTTGGCACTCATGTCTTAAATCTTAAAGACTATTCAGTTCTTAGGCAGCTTGCTTATTGACTGTATTTACAGGTGATGTACTCCTTCCTGGATCGTGTGATCAACTTGGGGCTGCCTAGGACGAGGGACTTTCAGGGAGTGAACTCAAATAGCTTTGATGGACATGGAAATTACTCCATCGGCATCCGCGAACAGAGCGTGTTTCCAGAAATAAAGTTCGACACATTCGGCAAACCGAGGGGGATGGACATTTGCATCACAACAACAGCTGAAACAGATCAAGAAGCTCAGCGACTCTTGGCTCTCATGGGAATGCCTTTCAGAGAGAGCAGTGGCTCTGCAACTTTGATGCGGAAAAAGAAGCTGAAGTCCCACCATTTTGATTCCAAATCCAAGGGAAGAGCTCGGAGGTAATTAATTTATTTCAGTCACACAACTTTTAAGCTTCAACTCATTTCTTGTATCTGTACAAGAAGAAACTGCACTCGAGCAAACTTAGAATGGGCTGTATCGTGTATGCCAATTTGATGGTGCTATAGATTTTTGTTTGTGAGACCAGTCCCTATAACTCGGAAGTTTGATGCTCAATTTCGCCGACCCGAACGGAGTTCTGGCACCGGTTGCTGCGTTAGAGCAGTAAATCCCAGTAGCCATTGCTCAAATCCTAGAACTTCCTCTGCATAGTAAGAGCTATAAATTATAACATGTGATTTTGTAGTGATATTCTCTGAAAACAGGGAAAGATTCAGCCATATCATCTGCCAGTATGCTTTTTTTCCTTGAAAGAATTGTGTTGTGAATTATATAGTTCAATCACATCAAAAAAATATTCGAAACTAGGAAGTAGATAGATGAGAATCCTAAAAAAATCTAGCCGACCAACCCTTGCTGAATTGTACTTAACCATTTCCCCCACTTTTAGCATCAATTATGTCATGTCGTAATGATTTTATATATTTATAAACTTCCTATTTTACCTTTAAATATAGTTTTTTTTAAAGATTGGATAATGATGATCCAATCCATCAGACTAATATATATATAGAGATTTAAATACTATTTTTATACTTCTGAGTTTAATTAATTTTAGTCTATATACTCTCAAAATGAATTAAACGGATAAAATTGAATTACGTGAATAAAAATAGATCTTTTGAAGGTATAAGACAAAAATCATAGTAAAAAATTAAGGGCTGATTTAGTAACGTTTCTATTTCTTGTTCCTGTCTCTCTATTTTTAATAAAGAAAAATAGTATAGTCCTACTCCATGAATCCAAGAAAGATCAAATAATATTTATATTTATGTATTGTAATGAATTGGAAGCATAAACAAGAAACTTATCTTGATTGTTTACAAAATTTCTATACAATTTTGAGAATATATCCAAAAAAAAAAAGAACAAAAAACATACTTGGTTGTAAAATGCTTAAGTTTCTTAATAAAATTTAGAAATGAGAACGAGAAATGAGAACGTTACAAAACGGTCCTTTAGAGATAAGGATGGCAAAAATACCCGCGGGACTCGATCCCTGCGGGTACTTGACGATCGGGTGGGGATCCCAATCGAGTTTCCCGACGGGGACAGGGATCGGTCTCCCCGACCCGTCCCCGTCCCGTTTAATTTTTTTATTACTTTTTCTATTTTTTTTATAATAATATTAATATATATTAATTTTATAAACACTTTTTAATTAAAAATACTCAAGTTAATACCCAATTTAGCCACTTTTTGTTCATTTTTTATACTAATAATAACAAAAATTAATTAACAAATTAAAAATTTTAAAAATATATATTTATAACGGGAATCCGTCACCGATTAGGAAATTCCCGTCTTAGAGACTAAAGAAATATTGAAACCTATATATATGTTTCGGGAGCCGCACATTTTTAAGTTACCCCAAATCCTTATTTTTTAGAAGAATGAAAAATCTCGAGAAACCCATTAACTTTAAAGTTTTAAGTGATAGTGTGTTGATAGAGTGAAGAATACAATTATAAATTATAAAAAGATTTTAATTGAATATAAGGCAGTTAAAGGATGATAAATAAGCAGTCAAGGTAAAATCTGTATTTGAATTTTTTTAAATACATTTTTCGAATTTTAAATTATAACATAGTATAATCACATAATTAACTAAATGATAACAGGACTATTAAAAATATGGAATTATGTTTAAACATACCATTTTAAGGTGGACATACCAATTTAGTAATTACAAACATTAATATAGTTTAACAATAATTGACATTTATTTAAAAATTGGAATTTGGTATTCTCAAATTTACTGTACTTTTAAAAAAGAGTCAACAACCAACGATTGGCAAAAAATTTCCAAGATCAACGGGACAACGGACCGGTGATAAGCTGGGCCGGGTTTTCGGATTCCATCAGACCCGATTGAAAATATTTTTGATATAAATATCCACCGAAGACGAAGCTCCTCGGCTAAGCAAACGCACCGTCGACCATTTTTTCTCTGCATAGTCGACTCATTGAGTTTCTTCGCTCAGCCATGGCATTTCCGTACATGGAAGCTGTTGTTGGTACTCACTCTTCACCTACTTCTTGCTTCTGTTAATGTCTATGCACGTAATCTTTTCGTGTTCGTCTTTAGATGCTTCACGTTTGGTTTTTGATTTCGGGTTTTTGCTACCTCCCGTTCGTTTTAGTAGCTTCGACGATCATGAAGTCTGTTAGATCCGCTGAGCTTTGTTGCGTCTTTATATGTTTTAACTTCTTGATTCTCTAAACATTATCGGAATTGTAATGTTTTTGTTAGGGTTTTACGCTTGTGTTATTGATTAGGATTTTAGGCATTGGAAATGCTTTTGAATGAGTTATTGCAAGTCTGATTAGTGCTCCGGAAAATGATGATCGCATGCTTTGTAATGTTCGAATTGCTATAGCTTCTCCTACGGTCCATAGGACGGGGCTGCTTCAATTTGATTTCGAAATGAGTTTGTGTCGTACATTGAATTATTGCGATTCAATTGAGCGAGTCTCTGAAGAAATATAATTATTGCGAGAGTATATGTGCAAGTCGGTTGATGTAGTTTTCCTTCTTGACTTATCTATTACCTGTTAGAATAGAGGTGGTTAATTAATTTATTGATAAAGGAAAGGGATGCAATAGCTGCTTTTCTGATGTATGGATTTTTTTCCGCAGGTTTCATGATATTGATGTATATTTTTGAAAGTTATTTGGATCTACGGCAACATGCTGCTCTGAAACTGCCAACCCTTCCAAAAACTTTGTTAGGAGTTATTAGCCAAGAGAAGTTTGAAAAATCCCGGGCATACAGTCTTGATAAAAGGTTTGTTTCTTTTATAAAGTCAGCCTTTGTCCATACTTTCCCTGAACTTTATTTTTCTCTCTTTCTTTCACCCTTCCATTTATCCGCATACTTTTATTGCTTCACAACTCATAATCGGATTGTTTTTTTTTTATGCAAAAAAGATTTCAGTTGCTACAATGATATGACCAATATAACATATCTTGCATGGTTGATTTTTTAGATCCAGATAATGCGTAGCAATTAGTTGGTTATTTGTTTTATAATTATTAGTTCAGATTATGTATCGGCTGATCCTTTTTATTTTTAATCCTAACCTTAAAAAAACCGACGAGTCGCACACTAAGCATAGCAATTATATCAAATGATTAAGTATTGCCTTATATTTATTTTGGTTTTTAATCTTTATAACATGTGCCTCTTGACTTTCAGCTATTTTCATTTTGTTCATGAGTTGGTAACTATAGTGATGGATTCTTCAATACTATTTTTTGGCATACTGCCGTGGTTTTGGAAGGTGAGTGAATTAATTCATTGAAGTTTTTACTTTCTTCTGTTGAAAATTTCTTATTGTCCACTATTGCAATCACATGCAGAAATCTGGAGAGTTTGTGGTGACGGTTGGCCTCAATGCTGAAAATGAAATTCTACACACACTTGCGTTTCTAGCTGGGGTCATGATTTGGTCACAGGTGTGCTCATAATTTAATTTTCATGTTCTTGAAGTAAAGAAGTTATTGAACTCAATCTTCTTTCTGAATATCCTGATTTATATAGTTTGGTCCACCATGTTATGTTACACAGAGCAGCATACTTTCTTTGTGTATGGTTCAAAACTGTATGTTGTCGTCTACTCATTGATTCTAACATGCCATTACCATTCAGGCGATTGGATTTGTGAGTTGTGTAAATTTGTGTTTGTTAATTGACTGTAGAAAAAGAAACTTGCCAGTTGCATTTGAATTGGAGATCAAACTCAGCATGCAACTTTTTTCTAAAAAATTGTGTGTTGTATCTCTCGCCTGTTGGTATGAATCAGAGAAGTTCTACTAAATGAAAATGGAAAGATAGAAATGAGAGTCTTCAATGACAACTGACAAGGATAGAGACGGGGAGGAAGCATTAGAAATAGCTAAATTTCACTGTTCACTTTGGAGTTATTTATCTCTTTTGAATTATTCCCCAATAATTTGGGTTTTCACTTTTTCACAAAATATCTTGACTGCTTGGTTTTGAAGTTCTAAAATATTTTCATTTATGGGCTGAACTCGTGATATTTATGTGATTGGTTGTTTGGACTTATTTGTAGATCACAGATCTACCATTTTCTCTCTACTCGACTTTTGTGATTGAAGCCCGCCATGGTTTCAATAAAGTATGTATCTTTATCCAAACACCATTAACTCACTAACAATGGGATACGTCCACTTTTCTTTAATTTTGGTCAATTATTTTTCCTATGTCTTTTCACTAAAAGAAATTGGAAGTTTTCATTGTTGTCCGGTCTACTTCCTTATTATTGTCCTAATGCCTTATTTAATATCTCTTCTACAGCAAACAATATGGTTATTCTTCAGGGACATGATTAAAGGGATTTTGTTGTCTGTATTACTTGGTCCACCAATTGTGTCTGCAATCATTATAATAGTACAGGTAAGCTCATGTATGTTAGGCATTTTAGCTTATGCAATCAGCATAGCATAATCGTACAGAAGCATGTCACTGTAAATCTCTCTCTCTCTCTCTCTCACTCTCTCTCTCTCTCTCTTTTTGTTTTTTTGTTTTGTTTTGTTTTTTTTTTTTTTTGCATTATACAAGAACTAATAATATCTTTCGTTTGTACACAGAAAGGAGGCCCTTACCTTGCCATCTATCTATGGGCGTTTATGTTCACATTATCTCTTGTGATGATGACCCTTTATCCAATTCTTATAGCCCCTCTTTTCAATAAATTTACCCCTGTAAGTATCCAAATTGTGTAATTTGATCAAAGCTTGTGACTGGATGGTGTTTTTAGGTTCAGTCATCCCACTTTAATTCTCTGTGAAAAATAGCTTCCTGCAGGTGAGCTCAGGGAGAAGATCGAGAAACTTGCTTCCTCCCTCAAGTTCCCACTGAAGAAGTTGTTTGTTGTTGATGGATCCACAAGGTCAAGTCATAGCAATGTGAGACCCTTGACTACCAAATTCAAGCTTGCCTATTTTAGATACTTACATTTATGATAATATATGTTAACTGATGTTTTGATACCTTATTGGTATTAGTTTCTTCTTTTCTTCCTGCATTATCAATTGAAAGTTCAGAGTATTATGGAATTCTATCTTATTAGTTTTAGATGAATAAATATAAGATATACCTACTTGGTTTCTAACGAATAATTCTTGGTGATGTTATTTGCTATGATCTCAATCAAATTACTGCCTTATATGCAGGCTTACATGTATGGTTTCTTCAAGAACAAGAGAATCGTCCTCTATGATACATTGATTCAACAGGTGAGTTGAAATGTTATGGAAATATCTTATCAGATTAGAGCCTTTACTTGCTGAACTTATTTTTTGGACAGTGCTTCGGACATGATCAAGTGCTTTATTACTTATATAGATTTTTCAATTATCTTGCTCGTAATAACTTCATACTTTCTTCTCATTCTTTTTATTAGTGCAAAAATGATGAGGAAATTGTTGCTGTTATAGCACATGAGTTGGGGCATTGGAAGCTAAATCATACGATGTACTCATTCATCGCTTTACAGGTATATGATTTAATATTAGATTAAATCAAGTCATGATCTGAACTCCATAGCTTGTAGCAGGCTGCATGTTATGTTATCTTTCTTACCACTCTGTAAAACATCAGTTTGAAATATGGCATGAATTTTTTGGGGAAAACAGAATGGGGATTATATGGAAAATGGTTTTTTGATTTGAAAGTTAACCAGATGACTGTCAAACCATTGAAGTACATTCTAAAATATAGCACCTCAAGCTGCTCTCTCTTATTCATGCTTCTGGCGGAGAATAAGTAAGGTTCTGATTAGCATCATGCTTATGTTGTCTTTTCTTTATGGTTATGTAATTGCAGATTTCCGCTTCCAATTCCACAAATAGTATATTGAATTTTTGTCTCTCAAAGAGATTTTTTTAATTAATTAATTATTTAATAATAATATATTTTTTTATATCTGTGTTCGGGCCAGCTGTGCGCACCTTGACTAATCATAGGACAACTGTCTAACTCTATATTAATTTATTATTATCTTATAATCTATGGTTATTTGTCTGGCACCACTGAACACAGATTTGCTAAGAACAAGTTAAGCTCTAGGCATTTCAAGTTTTAGAAGGCTCATTTTTTAAATGTTTGTGAGCAGATTCTTACACTTTTGCAATTTGGCGGATATACCTTGGTGAGGAATTCCAATGATTTGTTTCGAAGTTTTGGGTTTGATACTCAGCCAGTGCTTATTGGACTCATCATTTTTCAGGTAGAGATGGAACATAAAGTTGAATTATACTTCTAAAGTTGACATACTATGTTGTTCTTACTTATTGAGGTGTTGGGCTCTTCTACTATATTCACGTGTCGTTCTTCCTTGTGGGTTTGGTTTCTAAGGTTTTTTGCTTTTTTGTAATTATCTGTTAGGTGTTATTCTTTTAGATTGGAGCTCATTCTTTTAGGGGGTTTCCTATTGTCGGGCTGGGCTGTACTTTTTGTATGTCCTTGTATAATTTTTTCATTTATCTCAAAGTTCGGTTTCTTATAAAAAAAACATTTTCCGAGTCTATAAGCAATGCGCATATTTTCCCGTCCCTCATTGCATTTCCACTATCAAGTATCAACTGTTTCATTTCTTTCCAATCTGAAGTTTCAGTTAAATATTTCATTCTCAAGGAATTCTTATGACTCTATGCAAATTAATCAATTCACTCCGATGATCTGTATTTATAAAACCATAAAATGCTATAAATAGGAAAGATGAGATGGAATTAGTTTATTCTGAACAGAATTGAAATATGTCCTTCACCGTTGATTTTGGATGTGCAGCACACTGTAATACCTCTCCAGCACCTAGTAAGCTTTGGTCTCAACCTTGTGAGCCGATCTTTCGAGTTCCAGGTATGAAAGAAACACTTGCAGCCGCTGCTTTATTTTACTTCTATTTTGTAGGAGGATTTTGATATTCAAATACATTTTCGTCTTTTACGAAATGCAGGCTGATGCCTTTGCAAGGAAACTTGGTTATGCCTCAGCTCTTCGCGCCGGTCTTGTCAAACTACAGGTTATTATTAATCTATAGTTTCCAACGTATGCTGTGAACTCATCACATCTGACTTTTAATTATGATCATCTCTCCCTCCCTCCTGCTTTATTGTCATGTTTTCATACTAATTACATGCATCACAAGACTTTCCCTTATGACCCTAATTTATATTGCAGTCCCCATCGTCTAGGAATTTTTTCAATTTAGTACCTATGGTTTAAAAAGTTTCAATTTAGTGACCAATGTTTCAGCATTTTTCAATTTAGTTTCTAACTTTTGATAAACTTATGACATAATACTTAGTAAATCAGTGGAAATTTGGAGGAGAAAAGAAGTTACCTACAGAGAGGAAAGTTTCTAGAAATTTGTTTCCTGACATTTCTTTTCCTCCAAACTTCCACCAATTCATCAAGTATTATGCCATGCAAATATATCATCGGCGAAATTGTAACATTCATTATTGGTGAGAGGCTAAATTGAATAATATTCCAAAAATCAGGGACTGAAACATATGTTTAGTCAAAAACTCAACTTTTTAACGCATTCTGTAACCTCAGTGATAAGAATATTTGCATGCCAGAGTCGGACTAGTAATAAAAGTTTTGATTTCAGGAGGAAAATCTGTCGGCAATGAATACAGATCCCTGGTATTCCGCATACCACTATTCTCATCCTCCACTAGTTGAAAGATTGGCAGCACTGGACCAAGCGGATAAGAAAGCAGAATGATACACCGGCCTCGCTCGGTACATTTACATATATTTGGCAGGTGAATTGACGTTCTACACTACCTGATTGACTTTGTTTTGCGAGCGCTGATAGAGAAGAACTCCCTTGGGGGAAGCATGTTCTAGTTTTTCCTTAAAGAGGAAGAAAAAAAAACAGGTCTCTTTTTTTCTTTCTTGTTATTAACCTCTACTGTGAAGGGAACGAGAGAGAAACATCTAGTTACATTGTTGACAACTTTTGGTCGTATTACTTTTGATTAGAATGGTGTTAATCCTTTGCATTGATTTATCAACTTTTGCAAAGCTTCTACTAATCTTGTTTGCGAATGCAGGTTGATGCTTTTGCAAAAGGTTGTTCTGTTCAAGCCCAAATCGTGGTTATAGATGGTAAAATCTTCGATCACGTGTTTGGATTAACTTTCTATGGAAGGTTAAAATTATTTTTTCTTCTAAAAGAAAAACATCTAGAGAGTTTGGTAATAAATAATAATCACATTTGAAATAATCAAATTAGTTATAATTTTTCTTTTTTTGAAAATTTTATTTCAAATTGATTTCCAAAAAAGTGATTTTAAGGTGCTTGTAATCCGTGTTTGTAAAATTAGTCTTAAATGTAAAGAAAAAAAGAACAATTGTGATGGGGATCACTTCTAAAAAAAGGCAACAAAAACACACAAGTATTTTTTGAAAAATAGATATTTTAAGAAAAAAATATTTTTTCTCTGCAAGGAATGAAAACTTTTACTCTAGATTTCTTGCCCTAACTTGGGGATAAGGTATTTTCTACCTACCTTTTAAGTTGGTTTCTTTAGCAATATTGAGGTACTTTTCTACCCCTTTGAAAAAGTTGAGGCATCTTATTTCTTTCATATTACTAAAAATAACCATCTTTTAAGTAACCTTGTTTTTTGTTCCTTAGTTCTATGTTTAAATGGCATAAGAGCATGTGTAAATTGATATTGTTCTGTCCCTTTTCATCTACTTCATTTTGTTAACCCAAAATCTACAAAATAGGAGTACCTGAAAAAAGTATATATATATAGAAAACCAGAATCAAGACAAAGGGAAAACTTTAACTTCTCTTTTTCCATAAAATATAAATAGTTTAGAATACGTAACCTTTAAATATTATTGGGTGGATAGAAATTGTAGTTAAAGTTACATCCACCTAGAGCAGTAGTTATTGGTATCCACGTGGACAATTCATAGTTAACCTTTAGACGTGCATATAAAATTTAATTTGGTTTAAATCTATTTTTTCCTTTAGCCTCTAATATCTGCTTACTTTTAAAAGGCACCGTTTTAGTCATTTTTATTGTGTATGAAATTTATGTTAAAAGTTAGCAAAAAACCGACTAAAAATTTTTATAAAAATATAGAGATCAAAATGAATGTTTTGAAAATATATGAAGTAGATTAAAATGAATATTTTAAAAGTATAGAGATTAAAATGAATCAAAGTATAGGGATGAAAATGAATCAAAACTAAAAAAGAATCAAATCAATATAGAATATAACATATTAGATTTGCGAGGTTTTCTTGCTTTTACATGGTAGTGCTTATGATTAAGGTAAAAAAATATGATTAAGGTAAAAAAATAAAAAATGGTGGCGGAGTGAGAAATTTTTAAGAGGGGTAAATTTTACCTTCTAACTTTTTATTTTTATATATAATATTTCAATTCCAAAGATTTAGATGGCCAAACTAGTGCAAAACTGCAAAATATTTTTCTTAAGAAGGCAAAAAGAAAAAAAAAAAAGAAAGAGAGAGGAAAAAAGAAGAAGAAAAGAGCTACAAAATCTTAAGAATTTTATCTATACTTTTCTGAATTATGACAAACTAGTATGGGACAATTGTCTCTCCCTCTCTTCTTCACTCCTCCCTTCATACATATATATATATTTAATAATTTAAATTCTTCTCTCGTATGTATAGCAAATTAGAAAATTTACCAAATATAAAAAGTAAAAAAAAAACACATATCTCGGTCGTCATAAAAAAATGCACACAATACACACACATGGCTGTCACAAAAAAAAAAAAATAATAATAATAATAATAAAAATAAAAATAAAAGACCAGCAAATCCTTAACAAATTCCAGCCAATTGAGAGACTGTCCACTTGTGATTCAATTCCCTTCCCTTCTCTTCTCTTCTCTTCTCTTTCTCACAATTATTTTATTAGGTTTCCCATTCTTTGTCTTCACTCATTTGCATATTCTCTTAAAAGATTCCATTAATCACTTCCACATTCTCAACATCCATTTGCTTTGACAGAAAAGCAAGCAAATGGGATCCATCAATCTTTATGTTCTTTAAAAAAAGCATGTAGATCAAAAAGAAATATTCACTCTAAAGATTCTGAGTAATTGTCTAATCCGAGTAAATAACAGTTTTAGTTTATGAATGTTTCAAGATTGTGTATAAAAAGTTTTCAATTTTTAAGATCGATTCTTTTAATCGCTCAAACAGCCATCACCTTTGCACTTTGCTCACCCGGGCTAGTAGGTAGGAGCTTATCTATGGTGATTCACTATGTTTGCTTGTACCTATGGTCTATTGTCCATCGATTACTAAAATTAGTTAGTATACAATCACTACACTTTGCTTATTTCTATATGATAATATGCATTTTTTGGTTATATTTATTACGAGTAATAGTATCAAAAGAGTGAAGAGCGAATGATCCTCTAATTAAAAAATGCCATTGAGTTTGACTCATGCGAATGAGTGAAGAACGAATTAGATATTTGAAAGCTTATGACTAAATTTATAACTCAATATTTAATTTTGGAGTTAGCTCTGACTCTTTTAATTATTGTTATCTTTTAAATATTATATCTTCAATTTGAAATTTTATTTTAAAATTATTTTACTGATCGCGATGTAAATTTCCTGTTAATGTCTTTTGATATCCCCTCCCCTTCTTAATTATATATTTATTTTATTTGTTCATTTTATTGCCTCATTTTGTTTTATGTGATGATTTTAAATAATTCAATGTGTGCATGTAAGTCTTCGAACTCACAGTTTTTCTTCCTTATTTTGTCTTAAAGAGACATGGAATAATATAAAAAATAGTGGAAAGGAAAGGAATTGTTTCTAGTTTTGGTCCTTTTTTTTCTCTAAGTTATCGGTAGGACCAGAGTCTGTCATTTAGCTCTCTTGATTTAAAACATAAAATACGTGTTTGGTTTTAGTTCGAAGAGGTAAAGATTGAGGAAGGCCAGACGTGATTCACTCATGATATGCCCAATAAAATCCGTCTCAAGTCTCAAAATGACTTGTGCTTACAAATGTCACCGACGTAAAAATCGCTGATTATTAGGTATAAAACATAAAAAAAATAGTGGAGCAGCAAAATTCCCCCATAAAAGGTGAGATCCATTCCTCTCAAGGTAGTAATTCTATGTGTAAAGATAGTTCATTGAAGTGATTGATTAACTAAATCTTGTGTCAATATTCACGAGATTCAATTTCAAAATCCATTGGCAAGAGTAATTCATGTATATTATAAACATTTGTTAAGTCTCTTATTTTTTCAATGTGGAATCCTTATAATGGTGGTTCGTTTGGATTGACTAATCTTAGCTCAAATCTCTCTCTTTTTTTATTAGATACTTGTTTGAGTTTGTCGGTCTCTGATACATGTTTTTGCACGCAGAAAGTAAGAATGAGAAAGATGAACCAAAAAGTGTATTATTCTTATTAAATCTTTAGTGTGAACGATACAAATCTTTACAGACATCTCAACCTTTTAACAAAATAGAAAACGATGATTAATTAATCAACAAGATTTGGTTAATCATAACACTTTAACTAATACAACGACCTTTATCTAGTCACTAATTAAAGAGCTATGTTATACTCTGCAACTTTTACTAAGTTCGACTCGACATCATCTCATATTAAGCACTAATTTACAACTAACCAGCTTCCACCTCGTCGAAAATAATCAAAATAATATAAATGATAGTGGAAAGGAAAGTTAACTTTGTAATGTGCAAAATTTAAGTACCTTTTTTATTTTTTCCTCACTAATTTTATACTTTTTTTTTTCGTTATTACTTTGCCTTTTACTCAGAGTTGACAACTTATTTTCATTGTATACATGATTTCTTTTAACTTTGATCCATTGGAAGTTAAAATTAATGAAATAAAAATAACTTTTGAAAGTAAAACAAGTGGAAACAGAAAAGTAAAAAAAAAAAAAAAGGGTTTGATCTCTGGCATCCAAGAGTGTTAAACTTGTTTATTATGATGTATTAGTTTAGTTACAAATGACTAAAAAGGTAGCAAAAAATAAACTTTAAAAATTAAGGAAAGATTAAAATTTAATAAACAAAGTCACAGCAAGAGAATAATCCATGGTATATAAGTATGAGACAATTATCTCTGGAGTGAAACCAAAAGTAAAGTCGTGAGAGTTATAAAAAACATACAATATCATATCATTGTAGAGATATTTGAGAGTATTGGGTGCCCGTTGTCTTTAACAGAAATTAATTTAACTCATGCAACAATTTGATTGACAATTGAATTGGGTGGAGATACGTACGTCCGAATCAATTTAATTATTTAAACAATAATAATCCTTAAAAACCTCTTCAATAATTGAAATTGTTAGGCATTACTTTCTAAAAATTCATCATTAGAACATCTTGAAGACATCGCAAACAATCATCAAAATTTAATCTCATACAACCTCAAGTCAAAGTTAATTTAAAAAATAATAATAATAAAACCTCAAGTCAAAGTTGTAATCAATTAAGGAAAGATGATTACTTTGTAGTTATTTGGTTAATAAATACCTAACAATATTTTTAATTAGTGGGGTCAATATTGCTCTTGGAAAATGTGGAGAAAGGGGAAAAATGGGGTCATTCTAATTTTTATTTATAATTAACCTCGAGTCTTAAAGAACATAATTTTAAGTCAACACGAACACGGCTCAACAATAATTAACAATTACTTCTCTTTTATTGGAAGTTTAAATTTCTATACCCCAATTTATTGTACTAATAAAGGAACAATAGAATTTTTAAAATTAATTTTTGTTAATTAAATATTAATTTAAGATGAAATCAATCAAATTATTTCTATATTTCTACATTATAGTAACATTATTTATGGTAACACATTAAGTTTAAAGTTACTTCCATCTTGCGCCATTAATTCAAATTTGTATATCTGAGATTTAGAGAGTTTTAGACATATCTTTATGAGTTATTAAAATATAGAAAATACCAATTATTATTTAACATCGTTTCAAATCTCGGTTCTCGATAAAATAACAAATACAATATTTTTTTTTAAATTTTATTTTAACCAATATAAACATAACTAAGTAGTTAACTATGTACTGTATCTATCTTTCTTCAAGAGATTCAAATCCATACTCTACATATATTGTATCAAAAAAATTATTCTAGTGTGAGTTAAAACATTAGCATCTAAGATTTCCAGAACAAGTTTTCTTTATTTCTTTTTAGTTTGTTACTTCATAAAAATAGACCTATTTACTATTTTTTTAATCTAATTTTAAAATCATAATCAAAATTTTAAAAATTAAGTCATTTTTCAAATCAAGTTCACTAAAGGAGAAGATGAGAGAGGAAGAAGAAGATGGAAGAATGATAAGATTATGGCCTCAAAGTCCAATCGTCAACAATACAATCACCAATTTGTACCGTTGGGTGTTGGTGCAGTGGCAAGAGGTCTGAGGTGTCTCACCCAAGATCCAGGTTCGAGTCGTCTTATGTTCAACAGTAAAAAAAAAACAAGTGGTAAGCACGTAATATGTGGGTGGCTAACCCGAGGTACTATCTTATTATGAGTTAGTATATTATTATGCGTAGTCCAAACATTTATTTTACCCTAAAAACAGTTAATATGCCTTTTTTTTTTCTCTTTTAGATTGAGTATTACAAAACAATTAATATGTTTATAGAAAACACTAAAATTAAAAAAATTATATTCTTGGCCTTGACAGCTAAGCAAAGCGGAGCATGTAAAGTAGTGGGCCCCACTATCATCAATTGTGAAATAAAAATTATAAAAAAAAGTACAAAATCCCTTTTAACACAATCTCTCTCTCTCTCTCTCTCTCTCTCTCTCTCTCTCTCTCATTCATAAAGCTTCAGTTCCATTTTCCCTCTTTTCAGATTCGCCGGTAACCTCCCCGGCCGGATTTTCCGACGACATCAATGCCCTTGAATCCACTAGTTTTCTACTTCTTTTGATTCCTCTTTCTCTCAGTCGAACGGAGAAGACGAAGATGTCGGTTTATGATGCTGCATTTGTGAACACGGAGCTCTCTAAGCCGACCTCCATCTTCGGCCTCCGTCTCTGGGTTGTAATCGGAATCTTAGTCGGAGCTCTGATAGTTCTCGCGCTGTTTCTGCTGTCCCTCTGCCTCACTTCTCGCAAGAGGAACCGCCACAAGAACCAAATCCGTTTCCCCAAGTCCACTACCGACCACTCCCCTCCCGCCGTTTCCAAAGAGATCCAGGAAATCGTCCATCACGCCGTGCCGGATCACCACCACCACCTCCAGCCGGAAATTCACGTCGAGATCGGAAAATCGGAGCATCGGGTTGTTTTCTCCGACAGACCTTCCAGTGGGGAGAGCAGAGGTGCTGTGAGTGAAACTGCTTCTTCTTTTGGATCTGGTACCGTCGGGCCGGAGGTTTCACACCTGGGTTGGGGTAGATGGTATACTCTGAGAGAGCTCGAGGCAGCCACTAATGGCTTGTGTGAGGAGAATGTGATTGGAGAAGGTGGGTATGGGATCGTGTATTTGGGCGTTTTAGCAGACGGTACCAGAATTGCTATCAAGAACCTCTTAAATAACAGGTGATCTTGTTGACTAATTCTCTAGCATTTTATCATTGACTTTGTACTTTGATTTATTTGCTTTCTGCAACTTGAGAGCTCCGTTTGGTTTTAGTTGAGACTGGTTCTGTTTGGCTGCGAGAAAACTTAGCAAAAAGAATGGGGAAACGGTTTTGCTGCTGTTGTGTTTTCCTCTTTTGGGGGAGGAAAAGTTTCAAACTGCCACATTTTTGTGTGTTTTCTGATTTGCCATGTTCTTCTTAGTTTGAAGATTATACTGATGTGGAAATTTAACCCATTTGTTATTAGGGGTCAAGCTGAGAGGGAATTCAAAGTGGAAGTTGAAGCAATTGGACGCGTAAGGCACAAGAATCTTGTCAGGTTGCTGGGATATTGCGTTGAGGGTGCATATAGGTATTGGCGATTTTATTCAAATTTGAGAGAGTTTTCGGTGTAACGAACATGTTTTATGAACTTTTTCCTTTTTTGTTCAGAATGCTTGTTTATGAGTACGTTAACAATGGCAATCTAGACCAATGGCTTCATGGCGATGTTGGTGACGTGAGCCCCTTGACGTGGGAGATTCGTGTTAACATCATACTCGGAACAGCAAAGGGGTATATAGTTGTGTTATTGAGGATTAGCTATTGATTCGTGTTGAAGCATTTAAAATTTCACTCATGTAGTGTTATTTTTCTCTATTTTTTAGATTAGCCTATCTTCATGAGGGTCTTGAACCGAAGGTTGTTCATCGTGATGTAAAATCTAGCAACATACTGCTAGATCGTCAGTGGAATGCTAAAGTATCGGATTTTGGACTGGCCAAGCTTCTTTGTTCTGAAAGGAGCTATGTGACAACTCGTGTAATGGGCACATTTGGGTTAGTTCCTATCTTATAATCAATTTTTACTTTCTACGGTCTAGAAGATGGAAAGTCATGTGGTGATTTCTATAGCTATGTTGCTCCCGAGTACGCTTGCACTGGAATGTTGAATGAGAAGAGTGATGTTTATAGCTTTGGAATTCTAATTATGGAGTTAATTTCCGGGCGAAGCCCTGTTGATTATGGTAGACCCCAAGGAGAGGTTAGTTTCTCTTTGCATCTAATGTTTGACTACGATTGCTCCTGCTTTAATGTCATCTATGGTTTTTTTGCTGCTTATTCAGTTGTAAGTAATGACATAATTGCAGGTAAATTTGGTGGATTGGTTGAAATCCATGGTTGGAGACCGAAAATCCGAGGAAGTGGTTGACCCCAAGTTGCCCGAGAAGCCTCCTTCCAAAGCACTGAAACGTGTTTTGCTGGTTGCTCTTCGGTGTGTTGATCCCGATGCAACGAAGAGGCCGAAAATGGGGCATGTCATCCACATGCTTGAGGCAGATAATTTACTGTCTCATCATGTATAAATCTGCATTTATATGCTTTGTTTGAAGTTTTTGGTTTGCTCGTCTCTTTTTAACAATTGTCCATCTGCATCCATCTATTACTGTTTTGTAGGAACATCGGGTCGGTAGGGATTCTTCCCACTCAATTCAAGGTGATCAACATGAGAACCGGGCCGTTCCAAGACGAGTTAACAATCAGAAAGATGAAGGAACATCTTCTAATATAAGTGAAGGTGAGAGTGATGGAAATACTCAACATCCAAGTAGGTGGAGATAATAATGTACCGTATTGGCACGATACATGACTAACTCTTCAAGTTTCTCCGAAGTTGGGAGCCGTAACATCCAAAATATCAACCAACAGTTATAGGGTTTGCTCTATAGATTCTTTTTTTCTGCACTTCAGATGCATCCCATCTCCAGTTAGGTTGCTTTTCTAATCTTCATATGTATTAGTCTCATTCTTACAGAAACCATAAGAATTGCTACACGTTCTCTCTTGTTAGATATGGGGCGTCCTGTTCGGTTTCGTTAAATCTTAGTTGCTTTCTGTCTTGATATTGACTTGACAAAATCATTGTCTATGTATAATTAGCTTTAAGGGTAGGGCACCTAGTTTCTGTTTGGTAAGGATAGCTCTTGTGTCATTGTACATCTAGAATTATGCCCTTCTATTACGGAGATAGCCTGCCCCGTCAACTGTTTGGTTGAGCACCTAACCAGCTATGTTGATGGAATTGGTTGAAACTGCCAACGAGATTGCCGAACCGAGAATTGTATGCTTCTGGGGTGTGGTCCCTGCGACCAGCAAGTCTGGTAGAGACAACTCCAACTGCAACTTATCCTTCATGTGCTCTTTGCTCTGACCTGACTGGACCAGTAAGGAAGGCTAAGATGTGGACTAGAACTGAGGTGTTCATTGTTGAAAACACGACGGGTTTTTGTCTGATCTACACGTTTGTTTGGCTGCCCGAAGTCTCGTTCTATGCTGGCTGTGGATGTTTCTGAAGGGATCAATCTTTTGGTTTATCTGCACCATACACTGTCCTTTCAAGCACTTGCCATCTCTCTGTCAAACTGAAAGATGGGGAGCTCCTTCCTTATCCAAAGCTTGCTTTTTGGAGTAAGTTTCAAGGGCTTCTGTAACTTGATGGAGTTGGGCCATTTATTTAACATAATTTTCTTGAAAAATTTGCATTTTTTTACAATGTTGTTTGTCAGATTTATAAAGAATGTTTGAATATGAATATATTGCTGCTGATTGTTTCCATTTGCAGATCTGAGTCCTATGTGACTTGAGCAAGTTTGCTTCTTGTTCCTTAAACAGAAGAGCTTTGCCATTTGTCGACATTTTCGGCGTCGAATTGGCATATTTATCGACGAATTAGAGAATATCCAATATTTATGTTCATCAATTTATTTGAGAATGTCTTCCATGTGTATGTTTTTTTATGAAATATTTTTCTATAAGTGGTGCAGTGCTTGTTTAGTTGACGTGCTAATTCACATGCAATTGACAAATCTATATGGCACGATATAGAGTTGAGTCTTTTTTGTTTAAGTTCAACAATTACACGGCGGAGGATTGAGCTACCAACTTTAAGAATGGAATCTATGACCTTTAGAAAATTTTATGTAGTTGAATATATATATATATATATATATATATATATATATATATTTATTTATTTATATATATTTATTTATTTATTTATTTTGAAGTTCAACAATTGCATTACAATTTACATATGAAGAAGATTCATAAATGTATAAAAAAAATGTAGTGTACAAAAATCTTGAACAAAATATCTATGTTGACAAGAACAAAAACTTTAAAAATATAAAATAGTCAAATTGCATTACAATATTTTTTAAATTTGGGGTAAAATATTTTTTATTTAATATAAGATACAATATTTCAAATTAAAAAGACACATTAAATATTGCCCTCTAATTATATAATATTGTGACGGAAATCAACACCGTCCATACGTGGAAGATGTTAACGGTAACATTGTTCCAATTCCACCAGCCAAAGCCACTGATAATTCGCCACGTTTAGCGCCTGAAGTCCTGAAATCTGTCTGTGAGTAACTTCGCAGTCATTTTAGCGCATCCCACAAAGGAAGCAAATACGGCTAAGGGAAATAAATTGGACCATTTTTTAATATGGTAAAAAA
Source organism: Momordica charantia (assembly GCF_013281855.1). Classification (NCBI taxonomy): domain Eukaryota; kingdom Viridiplantae; phylum Streptophyta; class Magnoliopsida; order Cucurbitales; family Cucurbitaceae; genus Momordica; species Momordica charantia. The sequence continues at coordinate 2,797,647 of NW_028275163.1, read as the reverse complement.
ATTATTTAAATATAATCATTTCAAAACTAATTTTTAAAATATTGTAGTTAGGCGACGACTTTGTCTTAGTTTTGCTTGAATTAAAATTACATTATTTGAAAATTAATTTTAAAGTAATTATATTTAAATAACAATTTTTGCAATATTAAGGAAAAAAAGTCCGAAATAAATTCACCTAAATATCAACGTGCCGATTTACAAAGAATAAATATGTCTCGGTAGTCGGTGTTACGTCAACATCCAATCAATTCCCTCCACGTTTCGACCTTTCGCACAATTTGCGTACCACTGCGGTTAGACTATCACCACCTTTATCTTCAATTTAGGAATAAGCTCCACTCCTCCGCCAGACGAATTCAACGTTTGCTGGCTGCAATAATTTCTTAGAAATTTCCTTTGCTTTCTGGTTTCTGAATCTGGTAGGAACCACTCCAATTTCTTTTTTCTCATCGAAGCGATTGGAATTTTTTGCTTTTGAATTATTCTGTAGCTGCAGATTTAGGTTTCGATGTAACTATCTAGGGTTTCTGTTCTTTTGTTCTTTTCAATAGATGTTTGGGATCGATATCTGCGGGATTTTTTCATTCATTCTGATCTAAACGCTTTCCTTGTTCGTAGATCTACGAATTGGTAACTTCTTTTTTTATTTTTTTGGGTTTTGTTTTGTTCTGGTGATTTCTTAATTTACTTGTAATTTCTTGGATTCACTCTAATTTTGTTATTTCGAGCTGATTACTTGGGGGGGTTTTTTGGTGTAAAAATTGATTTCTGGAAGTCTTTGCGTTTTGGAATGTTTTTGAGGTCCTTTTTGAAGAAAAGGCTAGTAAGTAGTTTTGTTTTGTTTTGGTGATTTCTTAATTTACTTGTAATTTCTTGGATTCACTCTAATTTTGTTAGTTCGAGCTGATTACTTGGGGGGTTTTTTGGTGTAAAAATTGATTTATGTCTTTGCGTTTTGGAATGTTTTTGAGGTCCTTTTTTGAAGCAAAGGCTAGTAAGTAGTTTTGCTGGTTCAGAAAACTGAAGATCAAACTGACGTTTTATCTTTTTTCCACTTTTCTGTTTTGAAAATGGTTTATTTCTTAGGTGCAGTTTATTGATACTAGAAGTAGCATTTGATTAAACGTGTTCTGCTATATTCAGGATGTATAAATTTTCTGGCCTTTTACTTGGATTTTTTGCATGCAAGAATTTGAATGGGTTTTTGGAAAAAAAAATTCAAATTTGGGTTGCTTTAGTCGTTCTTCTGATGTTTTCATTCTGAAGGTCCAGAATTTGTTACATGACATGGGTAAAATTACCCCCAAGAAGCAGCCCAATTGGCAAGGACTTAGGATTTCTTGGTCATAGTTCGTACCTTCTGATGAGATTAATACCAAAAACCCTTAATGTCTATTTTGTGAAATAAAAAACATGGGTAAAATTAGCTATCAGGGTTATTGCGTTCAAGGAAAATTTCTTGTTATGAAGGCATCTTGGCTATTTTGTGATGTTAGTAGTTGGTGTATCCAGTTGCTTCATCAGTGTTTCACTTCTGCCCTAGTTTGGCTACTTTGATCATGATTTGTTTGAAAATTCCATTGAATGGTTTGTACACTGTCCCAGATTTTGAATGCATTATGCATCAATCGTATCTGGAAGTCTGTTACATCATATATTCCATGTGATTGCAGCATGATGGATGGTTGTCATGAATTTGTTTCCAAATAGCAGCTCATCCTTGGATTTTATAAATCTTGCAGTTGGTGTTATATAATGAGCCGACCACAAGAGCCACACCGGCCTTTCTTTCCTTTCGGAAATCCTTTTCGTGCAATATCACCTAAGGGTTCCAAATTGTCCTCTAGACTTGTCTTTTTGTTAGCCGCTTTTGAGGATTCACTGGCAGAGAGGCTGAAAAAGCTTACTCCAAAATCAGATAATGATATAGTTAGCTTCTCATGGATGGAATTAGCAATGAAGCTGCTGTGCGAGACTCACAATGATGTTAAAACACTTATAGAAGACCTTGGTCTCCCTGTATCTGACTGGGAGGAGAAATGGTTAGATGAGTATTTGGGCATCAGTGTGAAATTACTTGATATATGCAATGATTTTAGCTCTGAGCTCTCACAGTTGAATCAGGGTCAACTGGTACTTCGGTGTGCCTTGCACAATCTGGAATCTACATCTTCCAACCAGTTTGTTCAAGCTTGTTCTTCGTTAGATGGATGGAGTAAACATATTAGTTCCAGAACCTCCAGATTCGAGAGCTGTTGTTCTATTCTGGACAGTCTTGAGGAATCGCTCGATCCTCCGAAGGTGAAGAACTCATCCAAAGGCAAGGTTCTGATGCATGTGATGTACGGAGTGAAGGTGGAAACTCTGTTTATTTGCAGTGTTTTTGCTTCTGTCTTCTCAGGTTCTTCCAAAAAGTTGTTTCCTATCACTGTTCCTGATACATATAGATGGGCACAAGCTTTTACTGACTTACAGAAAAATGTAAACGTGGGAATTAAGAAAATTTATTCTAGTGGACGATTTACTGTATTGAGAGAGCTTGAAGCAGTTGATGAGAGTGTAACAAATTTGCATTCCATGATTCAAGGAAATATAGATGGTGGAATTAAAGCAGAAGAATTCCAGAATTTGGTTGTAGATTCGAGGAGGGAGGCAGAAAAGCTTTCACAAGGCCTTGATCATCTTACAAAACAAGTCGACGAGTTTTTCGACATTGTTTTATCGGGACGTGATGCATTGCTTTCAAATCTTAGAGCAAGTGAGACAGTATTTGATCAGGGAATGGGGGGGCTGTCTACAACAAGACAACTGTGATGGAGATGAGCTTGTTCCTTTATATAAAAGGGTTCAACTGGTTATTTTCCTATCTTTTGATTGGCGAATGTACACTATCTTGTCTGGCTTGTCATAGTAGTATAGCTTGTGTAGTAATGCTCTACGTTATCTTTACTATTTTTATGGTTTGATCATGTAATGTTGTACTGTGCAATGAGAATGAAATGGAAAAGTATGTCATGTTCAAGTAAAAGGCTCACACCAGTTTAGCTTTCTTTGCCTTCCGCACTGTAATTTGTCTCAATAGTAATTCTTTCTGCTCAGTTCCACAAATTTTTTACCGTGTTAGTATCATATGCTAAACTGAATGATAAACACAAGTGTAAGGCTTTCTGTATTGAATTTTTTTTTGATGCAGTGTGGATACGATGCTGTATGGAGTTGGAATAGGAGCTTACTCAAGTTGGTAAATTGTTACTGTTACTCAATCAGATTATTGATCCTCTGTAAAGTTTGCTTCCTAAACAATGTACTGAAGATATTTGATACTACCATATACTATTTTTGAAGCCCTTGGATTATGATCTCATGTCTTTGTTTCTTGATGTAGTGACAGATGGAAAAATCAGAAGCATGAGTTTCCAGTGCAGAATTCTTCAATTCCAATCTTATCATTGAACATTTGTGAGTTGGCTGTACAAATTGTCACCCTGTTTGTGAATTTTGCTCACGATCCTTCTCATATCTTAAAAGTCGTCCTTTTATTTTCTTTCCATTATACTAGTTTTTGGATAACTTTCTCAACTCATAGGTTCTGAAAGTAATGGTTCAATACAATACACTACTTGATGCCAGTGCTAGTTGATTTTGAGAGGAATTATTTCAATGGCGTTAAATGATTGCATACATTCTATAACAATAGAACTGTACTGTAAAAGCAAGATACACGGCGTACGGAACAGTTTTATAGATAGATTTTTATACTAACAGTGATAATACACTGACTTGATAATTGATATAGCTTTTGCTGGTGCACAGTAAGAAAGCCTCAAACATGACTCAATTGATACGAACATTTTTTCAACTCTACTGAATCGATTGGTAGAGTATCCTCTGGAAACTGACATGTTGTAGTCTGCTCCCCCTGATCGGGTAACAGACTGCACGGCGGAGGAGTAACATGGCTTGTTATTCCCTCAATATCGGTGCAAGTCCATGGCTGTTTCTTGGCCTTCACTGCCATGCCGATTGTCACATTGGAAATGCATATGCCTTTAAATGTGTCACCCGAAATTCCCTCCAATCTTGCTGCCATCGTTGCGTTTTCGACAACCATATCCCTGTAGTTGATTCCTTCTATTGCAGGCATTGCGTGGGGGTCATACTTCTTATCGGCATGCGACCCGTAATTTCCAGTCATCCAAAATGCCCATTTCATGGTATGCATTGTCATCCTCCTAACATATATGTCTTTAACATAGCCTCCCCTTCCTATGCCAGTTTTGATCCTGACCCCTGATTCAGAATCGATGGCTACGATGTCTTCAGCTCGGACATCTTGGATCCCACCCGACATCTCACTTCCCAGTGCAATGACAGCACTTGTCGGGGAAATGCACGTGAGCCGTCTGATGATCAACTGTTTAGTTGGCCATCCGAATGCTATGCCATACTCGTCCCAACCACTCTTGACTGCCACACAATCATCTCCAGATACTATGTAACAATCCTCAATTCTAACGTTTGTGCAGGAATCTGCAGATGAAATCAGTCATTAATTTTACAGGACGTATAAAACTTCATCTTCTCGAGTTGCTTCGAGATACAAACCTGGGTTGATACCATCTGTATTCGGGGATCGAACTGGAGCGATAATGGTGATTCCTTGAATAAGAACATTGCTGCATAACAGTTGCAACTGAATCAAACCAGGAAGTGTAGAACTTCATATTATAGATTTTTCATAATTAACTCTAATTACCTGCTGTAAACAGGATGAACATTCCAAGTCGGAGCATTTAGCAGGGTCAGGTTCGATATCTGGACATCGTTGGAATGCATGATTTCGATCAAGTACGGTCGGGTGTACTTAAGCTTGCCCTGATGAAAAAGTTGCCACCAGCGAGCGCCTTGACCGTCAATAGTGCCGTTGTTCCCTGATATGAATCGGGTTTCGCTCAAATTTTCAGACACTCATCAAGAAGAATGACAGACAGATCAAGCTCCGGCAAGACATTGGGACACTTACCTGTAATGACAACATCAGTGAGGTTTGTTCCAAATAAGAGACTGATGTACCTTCCCCCCGACGTGTCCCTTCCATGACCGTAGGATGGCAATGGGTCGACCACAGGCCATTCGTTAGGATCCTATCAGAGTAGTTGAAACGCAGACAAATTTTAGATGAGATAATTTAGACAATTCAGCTTAGATGATTAATCTAGCCATGGTTCAATTGACAAGTCTAGTTGATTTATATGCAAATGGGGAACATGGATCAAGGATTTCGGAGACATCAATTGAATTTTTTTAAATCTGAGGAACTCTTCTAATTTCATTGCACTTCCAACCTTACTAATTTGCTGATAAAAGGGCGAATTCTGCAAGGCAGCATGTCAATCCAATTTGAGGAAACAGTAAGATACGAATTGGGTTGGTGATGGACCGTATCTCGAAGGGCAAGAGACTTTCAAGAAGATGTATGGGAAAGGGAGGGTCGAGAGAGGCTTATTGCATGGTCCATCCAACTCAGCTAAGCTAATAAATGCTCTACGTGGGGCAGTTTCTTCAACTTTTCTAAGTAATTTTTGAAAAAAACTATCAAAACTGAGTTGAAGGTCTAAAATCCATTGGATTCCATGTAAGGTTAGGTCCAAACCCTCTTCCATTTTCAAACACTGGCTGTGGTTAGGTCATCTAAAATTGTTAAAAGCTAGAAAATGAGGATGTTGAAGCAACTCTAAGCCACTTTTGACCCATCACTTCAAGTTTTTTTATTAAAGTCAAGATACCAATGTCTTTGCCTTGATGACCTTGTAAAACCAAAAATTCTAAAAGAAAATCATTTTGATTTTTAAAAAAATTGATTCTAAATATATATATTTGTAACTGTCAAAAAAATATAATACCAAAATTGCCCCACCTACTCTAATAACTCATCTAAAAGCCCTTCTCTGTGCTTCTAGATCATTAAAAAAAAATAAATCATCTGCCTTAAAATAAACTCACTAAAGGCAAAACAGAAACAACGTCACCACTGGTCAATCTACAAATAAACGTCTAACTTTGTACTTATTCTAAGTGTTTCCATTGGTGATTTAACATGTTATCCTAAATTCAAACGGATGATTTACAATTTATAGTCCACGTGGCAAGACTCGGAAACGAGGTTAAAAAAGTCACAAGAAAGTTAATAAAGTGGCAGTTTCTAGTGTCAAAATTGCCAAAAATCTGGTTTGGGGGTTACCAAAAAAATAAAATATTGCACAACAATAATATTCCTATGTATGTTGACAAGCATTCTGGTAGAAATTTGTTACTCATAACTCACTTTTCTCAACACCTATAATTGTCTTCACGTGAAAAGGAATTATTTCCAAACGAAAAACAACAGCTGGGCATTTCTGTCATTTTGATATAATTATTACATATGGAATTCCCTGTTATTCAAAATCTTTCCATTTTCTACTATTTTGTCGCACAGTTCAACATTTAAAAATTATATATATATAATATACGGTGATTTTACTATCAATTCACGTGATGCTGCAAATATGAATATTTATTATAAAATTGGATGTAGTAACAAATAATAATAAATGGTTAACCATTTTCCTATGCTCTTCTTTTCTTTCTAATTTTATATAAAAGTTTAATTTTGTTCGGATTTTATGTTTCATATGATAAAAACATTTGGTCACCTATATGCAATTCAGTCACAACTGAATAAAAAGTCACGAGTTTGAATCCACTAGAAAAATGAGCTTCAAAATACAATCCTACCCTCGTGATCTTTTTTTTTTTTAATAGAAGAACGATATAAAAATTTCACCTTAAATAACAATAGATGATGTTAAAATGTTAATTTGGTTATCTTATTTTAGTCTCTATACTTTTAAATATATAAATGTAATTAAATATTTTGAAAATATAAGGGCACTATTTTCTTTGTTTTTTTAATACAATATATGGGAGTGGGATCAAACTCAAATACATGTCAATTACAGCTAAACTAGATTGGTTTTGACAACTATTTACTTTATTCATACTATAATTTTAACGTTATATTTAAATTTTAACAGTAATTAAAAATTTTTACAAAATATTTAGATTATTGGATAGTAATAGAAATTTTGGTAGAGAGAGAACCTGAGAAGCAAGAAGGACGGCATCCTGATGGAGAAAGAGAGTGAAATGACTGGTGAGGTTGAAGCTGCCGGTGAGCCATCTCCCCGCCGGCACGTACAGCTGAGCGCCGCCTTCGCCGGCGTACTGGCTCAGCCGCTCCACCGCCGCCTGAAACGCCTTAGTGTTCGACGTCACTCCGTCGCCAACGCCGCCGAACTCCGTTATCGAAGCACTGTGGGCCCTACAACTTATGGCGCCGTACTCAAACCCGTCGCCGTCCAAAGCCCTTCTCCGCGCCTTTTTTCCCCTTCTGCCCTCCACTTCTCCGGCCAGCGCCGCCGCCAGAACCACCACAAAAACCGCCATTTTCGCCGCCTGAGAAACCAAAAAAAAATTGATTACATTACAAAAAAAGGTTAAAAGGGTTTGCTCAAATGGAAGAGGGGAAATGGGTCGGTGGGATTTGGAGCAAAAAGCCATTAAAAATGGAAGCTTGAAAAGATGCCGCCATTGGAAAAGGAAGAAACTTTCTTCTTTTTTTTCTTCTTACGTGAGCTTTGATGGGGTTTTTGCAGAGTTTCTCCATTGGAGAAGGAAAATGGTTTTGGAAGTTGTTGGAAGTTTGTGTGTTTGAAAGTGTGGAGAGCGTTTGTGAGAGAAGTGGGAGTGTGAGTGGGTGGTTTTATAGGTGGAGTTTTGTTCTTCAATAGGTTCATGTTCCACCCACCATTTTCAAATCACAAGCTTTTTTTTTTTTTTTTGGATAATTTTAGATATATATATAGTTCAATAGGTTCATGTTCCACCCACCATTTGAAAAAGATAATATTTACATATTTTAAGTTTTAACTCACCTACTTACCATCACAACACGAACCGAAATAGTTTAATAATTGACATCTATTTCTTTTCGTGAAATCGAACATCCTATTTATTACTATTAGAAAATAGATCGTTAATATAAAGAAAAATATAAAAAAAAAATTCGAAAAAAAAGATCAATTTTTTAATAATGATAAGTAGGGAAGATCCTTGCCTACCAAAAAATATATATATATATTAATTAATTAGTAACTTTAAAAAGAATAAATTCTGCCGACATGAATATGATTTAATAGTAATTGACATATACTCTAGGTTGGAGATTGGATCTTTCATATCTCCTAAATTGTTGTACTAAAATATTAATAATAATGAATTTTAAATTTTGTGTTTAATATAGTTTAAAAAACAAAGGGTCTAAAATATCTTTAAGTTTACAATTTTGTATCTAATAAGAAAAAAAATAATACAAATATCTATAGTCTCTAAAATTTTTAAATAAAATAATTATTTTGGTCTTTAGAATTTCAAAATGTTTAATTCAGTTCCTCATCATTAAAAAAAATCATTTTTTATAATTGTTTGCCTAATACTCGCCTCAACCAATTTAATATACCTTTAATATAATTATATAATATATATGTCCACATTAGTTTATTATTAAACATGCTCGAAGTTGTTTTATCTATTTATTAAAATAAAATAAATTAAAGTATTAAAATAATTATTTTAATGGATATTTTAAAATTTAGGTAAAAAATAAAGTCACCCCGCTTAAGAAACAAAAGGGATATTTTGAAAGTAGGGTTTATAATCAGTTTTGTATAAAGTAAAACCCATCAAATTTGGTTTTGTTCATGAACCAAAGTAGCTTTTTGAGAATAATAATTTTCTTGTTCTTTAAATAAAAATTCAATTAATATATATATATATATAGACAATTGTTTCCATTTTTTTAATTTACGTTATACTTCAATTTTATTTAAAATAAAATTGAAATACAAGTTCAGTGTTTACGAGTTTATAATTGGACCCTCAAATTCTCATTTTAGGAACTTTTTAGAAATCTATATTCTCAAATAGTTTCATAAAAAAACTCGTCCAATCCGTTAACAAAATTCATTTATTTCACGTAACATGTTCACCCATCCAAATATATTAACAAAATAATAATTGAATCATACATACCGTTTCTTTTAACAAATATTAATAGACTTTTCTATGAATAAAATTTAACCTATCAAAGGTAAATTTGGGTTTTACTAGAAATGAAGGAAAATTTAGAAATTAAAAAAATAATAGTATTTGAAAATAAAAAACCCATTTAGTTTTCATTTGTATAATATATTTGTAATTTAGAAGTTAAATAGTGTTGCTAAATCTCATCCACAAGGAAAATAATAATTAAAAAAAGGAAAAAGAAAAAGAAAAAGGGACATTCTATGATTTTATTAGGAAGTGGGAAGCATGGGGAATAAGCATGTGAGAGAGAGAGAGAGAGAGAAGTGGAGTGTGTGATTTTACATCGCTGCCCCTAACATTATATTGTTAGTGGGTCCCACATTTGTCCTATTTGAACTTTTTTCTTATTTTGGGGTTTGTTGTGTTTTGTTTAATCTCGTGAATGCTTTCTCTTTCATCTGTCTCATTGTCTCTCTCTCCTCCCTGCGCCACTCCCGACCAACCCACTTCTCACGCTCACGGGTTTATAATATATAATATATATATATATCATTATATATATTATCTCTTTATTTATAAGTAATTGGTTATATTACGCGAACTTAAACTTAATTTATTGGTAATTTCTATATTTGTTTGGTCAAGTGATTATAAATGTGGTTTTAAATATCCGTCGACACATTGATATATCCATGTTTTTATGAGTTTGACATTGACATGAGGGTTGAATTAACATTTTCATCATAGTACAAGAAAATCAACAAAATATGAAAAATTTCAACAAAATGTCGCTAATATATATTAATATTAATTATTTTTAATTAATTTAGAAATAAGAAAATATTTATTTAAATAATTTCTAATTTCTACAAAAATATCCATTGACATCGACATTTTATGCATATTCCCATCGATATTTCTATGAAATTGAGACCTCGATATTTTTATCGACATCAACATTTAAAACGTTGGTGATAAATTGCACTTGTTGTACTTTAAAACAAGATTGACTACATTACTGACAAATACCTATATGTTTTTCAAAAATATATTTATTATTTCAAAAATTTCAATATTATCCTTATGCATCCTTCAAAAATATATTTATTATTTCAAAAATTTCAATATTATCCTTATACATCCGTTAATATTTTGAAAACGTGGAAAAATCTAGAATGACGTGACAATTGTATGGAACAATTAACTTCACAACAACAAATTTGACATTTAGTATGATCAAATCAATCGTGGGCCTGTCATTGTTTCCACCTGTGAATTTTTTTTACCATCATTAAAAGTTAAATTTGTTGTAGTGTCATCTAATTATTCCCAAAAAACTTTAATTAATTAAAATGCTGATCTACCAAGTTAACGTTTTTTTTTTCTTTAGTACAATATTTGAGGGCGGGATCAAATACACGATCATTTTTATCGGAGATACATGCATTAAAATAGTTAGACTACTTGATTAACTTTCTATTTAAAATATCGACGTTTTTTAAGGCAATATTGAAGTTTTTAAAAGGGTGTGATATTTTTGAAACGAAGGGAAGACACCCGGATCGGCCATCCCCTCCCCAAAGAAAGATTAAGCGGGCTGCCGGCCCGACTTCTAAATTAATAGCTTCATTTATGACAGCTAAATGAATCAAAGTTCGAATCGGGCTGCCCAAAGAAATACAGATCTAGGCCCAATAAACCTTTCTGGATCAAGTTGGCCCAACCAACAAAGACTAAGCCCATGATCCAGCCCATGCAAAGCTTATTAGAATAAGGCCATTCGCCCATTATATTGAACTTCTAGTTCAAAGCTTTCGGTTGGGTAAGTACAAATCAATCTAGCATAGTTTTATAATAAGTGCTTTATTTTCCATTCACTAGGTCTCTTTTTTTTTCCTCTTATTTTTTAATACAACAAATTAAGGGTATGAAAGTTCCAACCTCCGATCTCACAAAAGAGTAGATGTAAATTACCACCAAGATATGCTAATTTTCACTCGATTTACTAGTTTATACAAAATATTAATAAAATAAAACCTTAACAAATATTTACAATTTATAGCAAAATATAGAATATGGATCTCAACGGATGACATGGAATCTCAGAGGAATTAGATGCTGGAGGTTGGTGTATTCAAGTGAACAACATTTAGATGTTTATTGGTCAACGCTCATGCTCATTTTTATTCTGACCACCAATAAAAATCTGATAGTTGTTTAGTTTTTTAAAAAATATAAAAACATTTTTTAATGAATTTTTCTCTCCTACTTATCAAAAATTTAATCTTGGTTAACAAAAGACTTCCGGCTGACCCATAAACTAAGTATTTTTCTTTTCAATAACAAACTTTACTAACTCTATATCATAAATTTAATATGCATTTCTAAAGTCAATCTAAACATAACTAAACATAACTGAACTTGTTAAGACATATATTCTTAACCAAATTATCGAAAATTCAAATCCTCACTCTCACAAACAAACACAACTTTCTAGTATTAAATTATATTGGAAGGAGTCATTTATGTAGCTATCTCTATTTTCAATTACTTTTTGAAAAATCTATATTTGTAAAAATTTAAAAACAATTATGCTATGCATTGAAATTTCACAATAAGGGTTTGGCCTACAGTCTAGTTTATAGCTTTCATGTCTTCTAGGAGTATGGTTCTAAATATCGATCAACACGTCGATATTTTCATTGACATGTTTATGTTTTCATGGTTCGATATCGACATGAGGGGTAAATCGACATTTCCATCATACTACAAAAAAATCGACAAAATATAAAAAATATGAACAAAATGTCACTAATATATATATATATATATATATATATATATATATATATATATATAATATCAATATTTATTATTCTTTAACTTATTTAGAAATAAGAAAATATTTATTTGTTATTTTAAATATTTTTTACAATTTTTTAATTTCTATAACTTTTACAGAAATATCCATCGACATCGATATTTTATGGATATTTCCATAAAATTGAGACATCGTTATTTCCATCGACATTGACGTTTAAAACTTTGTATAGGATGCAATAAAACCTCAATCAACTAATGCCGCTATTTTAAAAATATATTGAAAACTAACAAGTTAAATGGTACTCTTTTATTGGATAAAATTTAATAGCTATTTTGAGATCCAAATATTAATGGGTTCACTTTATATTTTGGAGGTGTTTTCATGCAAACATGTTTGAAGGTTTGAACTCACCACCTCTCGATTTAAAATATATGTCAATTATCGTTGAGTGGTATTGAGGTATTCAGAAATTGAAACTCAAATTTGACTTTTTGGAATTTGTAACATTTAATTAATTTTATATATTAATATGTACATCATTGTAATTGTCAACATTTATGCTTCGTTTGACATCTGAATTTGTAGGAAATGATTTCAACTTCCATGATTTTAAATGAATGAAAATGATTTCAAATTCCTAATTACGTTTGGAATCAAAATATGGTAAATCATTAAAATTAAAATTTATTGCTTGGATGTTTACGAGAAATGGAAAAAAGGTATAACATTTTACTATTATGCCCTTAATATTTTGTAGAATATTATATTATTAATAATATAATTTTTTAATATAAACTAGTACTTTCAACCACGAAAAACATAAATAATTTAATCAAATTAACCTAACAAAAATTAAAACCTGTCAATGTTACATTCATTTTAAAAACTAAACAAAAAAAAAAACTTGCAAATTTTTCTTATTCAAATACTAGAAAAATTCTTAAAATCAAATTATTTCAATTTATTCGCAACAATTTGTTTCTTTTTTATTTTTGTCATAGTTATTTTATGATATGCAGTAAAAAAAATAAAAGCAAAAGGAAAAAAAGACGAAAAATATACCTAAAAAACAACATATAAACATCTAAACAATATTGAAATATAAAGAATCTTAAATACACCAAAAACAAAATAGAAAATCTATCTTTGTTACAGTGGTGTTATATAAAAACAAAATCTTTGTTACAGTCGTGATGCAAAAAAAAAAAAAAATCGAGTTTATAGAATAAAAGAAAAAAGAACTAGGAAGAAATCAAATTTTGAAACTAATTTGATTGATGATGTACAAATAAAGAGGTTAGAGTGCTAAGTTTTTATTCATGTAGGGTAAAATCGAAATTTCTTACATTTAAAGTTAAAATCCTTACACATCAAACCTATTTCGAACCAAAAATATTTAAACCAAAAACATAATTCAAAATCATTTAGTATTTCAAATTTTTTTTTCTTTACTTATCCCAAGAAATGAAGATTTTGAAATCCCTAATTGGAGGTTCAAACAGGGGTTAATTACAAAGTTTAATGGTAATATAAAATTTTGTAATCACCACTCCCCACGGCTATATATAAATTAAAGGGACTCTTCCTCCCTTTCTAATTATATTTTATTTTGTTAATTAAACTCATTTGAATATATATGAAATGACATATCAATACTAAAATGCCATGGCAAGGGAAGATTAATATCTAATTTCTTCTATTGCGATAAAGAATAATATTTCAAACATACTGATAAACTTACAGAGACTAATTAAAATTTACCGAACTTTCCATTCAAATTCACATTGATTAGTGAAGTGAATGATTCAAAATATATGAGAGAAAATAAATTGTCTTGATAAGTATAAAGAATTTTGAGTGAAACTAAAATGATGACGCGAGTGTTATGCCTAAAGCAGGCAATATAATATGGCATAGAGCTTTGAGAAGAATTGATATCTGTTGTTATGAATTGGACTCTCAAGCCTCGAGGTTGATGTACTAAAAAATAACAGTGGAATATTATTGAAACTAAACCAAATGCAAACCATCGAACTTCCGTGGAAGCTTGTTACAACGACCAATTTAGCAATGTTCGACAAGAGCCACCTCCCTTGAACGTCACAGATCAAATATCTTGCCAGAAAAAGAAGAAAGAAACAAAATAATAGCTTTAATTGGAATCGGAATCCCCATTTTTTAGGAATTGGACAAAATCCTCAACGTATCGTTGATGAAGCTCGGTGTTCCCAAAAATGGCGGCAGCCTCCATTGCTCGCCTCCTAAATAATAATGATGAGATGATAAACAAGAAAAGTAAAAAAAAAAAAATGAAAATTATATTGTTTACTATGCTGCAAGAAATAAATTAGGTTTGAAGCAGTACTTTCATAAGACGGTGACACGACAAAATGTCATAATAACAAGTTCTCCGGGGTACGATTATGTCGATTATAACTAAAATTAAAGTCACTAGGTGCAATTTACTCCTAAATTTTTAGAACATAAAACATCAAAACCAAAAGCTATTTCCTTCCGAAGAAATTCGGACATGAAAACTATCACAAGATATTGTATCTTCAAAACACGATATTTATTATCAAAATAAACATAGCTCAGTGGTAATTGACATATACCTCTAATCATAAGATTGTGAAAGACTCCTTGTTCATTTCTTTCAACTTCAATCGTAAGGCCCTTCTCCACCAGAAGCCTCGCATTTAGCGGTTGATTAATGATGAACGACAATACTACAACGCAGTAATACCCGAATTGCAGAACTTCAATGGCGGATCCCCACCCCGCGTGAAACAAACACCCTCCGATCGTCGGATTCCCCAAAATTTCCACCTACGGGGCCCACCCCATACTCTTTAATTGATTTTGAAAGAGTGTACCAATCGACACCGATCGATTCACTTCTTAAATCGAGTTTTTGTTGATCGGATCGGTTTTTCGACTTGATTTGATCCCCGTGGTTGTGTCAAGTATTTTTCAGAGTTAGCACAGCAATGTTTTCCTTTGTTTTAAAAAGGGGTAGTTCTAGTACACTCAATAATTTTTAAAAAACATAACAAATCGAAACCAAAAGCTATTTTCATCTGAAGAAATTATAGCTTGAAACTGTGGCGAGAAATCATATCTTCAAACACCATTTAATTGATTGGGATCTCCATTTTTGAGGAATTGGACGAAATCCTCAATATATCGCCGATGAAGCTCGGTGTCCCCAAAAATGGCGGCAGCCTCTCTGGCCCGCTTCCTTATCTCTTCTCCTTCCTCTGAAACCATAGCTCCTTTCAGAGCTTTGGCTATGGCTTCTCCGGTGAAAGACCCGTCGTCTTCATTTCTTTCAACCTCAATCGCAAAGCCCTTCTCCACCAGAAACCTCGCATTCAGCGGCTGATCGATGATGAACGGCAACACTACAAGGCAATGCCCGAATTGCAGAGCTTCAATGGTGGATCCCCACCCCACGTGAAACATACACCCTCCGATTGTCGGATGCGCCAAAATCTCCATCTGCGGGGCCCACCCCATGCTCGTGATCCCTCTCTCCGCCGTCCTCTCCAGGAATCCGACCGGAAAAGCGTCGGAATCCTCCGTCGCCCAGGCCGGCTTTCTCAGAGACCATAGAAATGGGAGCTCCGAGAGCTCCACTCCACGCGCTATCTCGTGAACTTGATCTTTCGTGAGTCTCCACTCGCTGCCAAATCCGACGAACACCACGGATCGGGGATTCTGTTTGTCGAGCCACTCGAACGTCGATTTCCACGGCGAATCGGCGGGGAAATGGAGCTCTGTTTTTTGGGGCTTTTCCGGCGGGAGAAGCCCTAGAGGAACTACTTTTTTTCCACAAATTTTGCTGTATAAATTCAAGTATAAACCATCCGATTCGTCGCAAGCACGAAGCAGAATCGCTTCACAGGCGGAATGAATCTTCGCCACCCGCTCGCGAACACTCATCCCGCTCTCGTCCTCCACAGGAAATTCAGAGAGCATCGTAACGGCTTCAAATCGTCGAAACGACACCGTCGACCGAAATTCACCGATCTGGATCGGCGTCGTGAGCTTCTCCACATCCGTTGGCCCTTCTCCGAAAACCTTCTCCACGAACGCGAGAAATCCAGCAGAGAGAACGTTGAAGAACAGGATCGGGATTCGGAAGTCTCGAGAAACGTCGCAGATCCAAGTCGCGTTAAAATCGACGATGAACCAGTCCGGCGGATTCGGATGACCGGCGACGAAGCTCCGGAACGCCGGCTCGGCGAGATCTAGGGCTTTTTGGAGATAAGGAACCTTGTCGAGCGGGAGGTCCACCGTCGCCTCGGCGCCTTCCGGTAGGAGATCGCCACCGAGCTGAATGGGGACGAGAGTGATGAGGGAGGCGAGAGGTGGAGGAAGTTTTGGGAGTCTCTGTAGATTTCTAGGAGTGGAGACGAAGGAGACGTGGACTCCGGCTTTGGCTAGGGCTATGGAGAGATGAAAATTGGGAATAATGTGGCCGAATGCGCACCATGGAAATTGAAGAACATGGAGTTTTTTTCCCGCCGCCATTGAAGGTACCACTGAAGCTGCTCCTTCCTCTCTGCAACTGTGTTTGAAATAAGCAACCGCTTTCCCTGTGGTTGGTAAGAGATGTGGCTTAATATTACTAGTGCATTTTAGCAATTACATTATTTACCTATCGAGACGTGTAACTCTATCTTTTTGACACGTGTCTATTTGTCAAATTATTAAAAGTGCCACATACCTTGTCTCTATACTTAAAAACTCTTAGTCTTATTGCATTTATTGCTACTCTCACTGCCATTCTGGATGGAATGCTAAAATAAAAAGAAGGGATAAGAGCAGAAGAGAAGAAACCAAACAAACTGAGAAAGAGAAGGTAGGAGAAAGAAAAAAGAGAGAGAAAAAATAGGGGGAAAAATGAATTGAAAAGAAAGAGGGAATGGCTAATATAAAGCCACGTGGGTTGAAAAATGTAAAAGAAAAAAAAAATCTTCACATGATTCAGGTGAAATATATATGAGTATTTACTTTGATTTGTTTATTATTATATTTTACTTTTTTTACCCACTTTTCTTCTCTAACTGAGGTGGCTCTTTTATTGCCATTCCTTCTTTTTCATTTATGTTTTCTCTCTCCACCTATCTTCTCTTTCTTCTTCCCCTCTCTTCCCTTTCGCACTCATTTTGAACAACTCTGATTTCTTCTAAGAATCGACCAAACCGATCGGAACGATTGGTTGAACTGTCGATTTGTATTGAGAGATAAAAAAAAAGATTTTGACCGATCGAAACCGATTATGTTGGTTTTTAGCGTTGGGGTTGGCCAAAAATCGACCCCGACCGACCTAGCCTACCACTTCTCAATTTTATTTCATAGGTAGTAAATTTGAATGGATTCGATTAGTCTTTTTCAAAAAGAGATTATTATATTAATAGTCTATTTATGAATCATAGTGACAATTGAAATGTATAAAATTTAACACTAGTGTATCTTAAGATACACCTCAATATTAAATAATTTTTAAAATCTAGAAATGGTAAATTGCGAGGTTACACTTAAATCCCTTAAAATGTGCTTAATTATAATTTCCAAAATAAAAAAATCCCCAAAATCATCCATTTTCGAAACCCCTTTCTTTGTCTTCCGACTGATTTTTCTTTTCTTACTCCAACCATCCGTTTTTCTTTCTCTTACCGTTTGTTCTTCTTCCTTCGACCGCCTGTCTTTGTCTGCCTTCTCCTCCGACCGGCTCCATTTTTCTCGATTGTCGTCTCCGTTTATTCCGTTCGAAAGGAGATTTTCGTTCTTCCTTCTTCTCCAGTCGTTTCTGCTTGCCTTCGTCTCCGGCCGACGTCTGCTTGCCTTCATATCCGACTGCCTCCATTTTTCTTCGTCGCCAGAGCAGTTCGTCTCCGTTTATCCTGATCGGAAGCTTTGCATTCAAATGGTTGTTTTTGATTTCTGATTTCATGTGAACTATTTGTATATATGCGGATATGCGGATATATACTATAATGATTTTGAATGTATATATGCGGATATATATGGGGATATATACTGTGATTGTGAATATATTTTTTGAATATGCGGATATATGTTTATTGAGACTTCAAAAGATGTTTACGTGATTTTGAATTGTCCTTGAAGTTTGAGCACCTGTAGGAGCGAATTTAGGAAAAATCAATATTTTTGAATGAGTAAATTAAGGTTTTAAATGAGTGAATTAAGCCATTTATGTTGAAAATTAATATGGGATCCACAATAATTAAATAATTGTGATAATAATTTATGGAATTAAATTTTTTATATTTTAAAAAAACAAATAAATATAATAAATATAAATACAATAAATAAAAATTAAATCAGAATTAAAATAAAATCGTGCAAGAAACCTAAAAATGTGAAATTAGAAAATTTTGAGAGACATGGTCTCTTTTAAAAATGACTTTTACAAAAGGTCTGTATCAACGGTACAAAGTGGACCCCAATTTGACTCGCCCTCTTCTTCCCATTCGTTGGAGGGGTGTACATTAATTTTCAAAAAGCAACCAAAAATTCAGAACAAATCGATTAATTTTCCAAAAAAAATCGTTGCAGTGCTCGCCACCTCTGCTCTCATAAATGCTGACTGATGTGGTTGTTTAAAGTTTGAGATATTTTTGAAAAAGAGTAAAATGTTCAGGGATATTTTTTTTTGTAATTTAACATATTATTTATTCTATTTGATCAAATATGATATAAAAATGTAACTTGAGTCTAGCTTGATTAATTAAGCGCAGTAAAAAAATGGAAAGTTTGAATATTATTCTGTATTTTTTAAATTAACGAACAGATGTTACAGCGGTTAACTTTAAAATTCAAACTACACCTCATGAAAGTTTATCAAAATGGAATGTGTCTAAAAACTCACTTGTAGGATTAATAGAGTAAACTGTTGCCAAAGCGAGTATAACTTAGCGGTAACTTTTAAAGAATGATGATAACTCTGGACATAGGATAGATTGTATCTTTAATGATTTTCATTTTAATTTTTATACTTTTGAACCTTCATTTTAACTATGGTACTTTTTAAAAACGATAGTTTTGTACGGAGGCATATCTATTAAAAAAATCTATTTTGGTATAATATTTTTAATAGTTCATTTTATTTCCGGTAATTTTTAAACTTTGAAAACATTTATTATATATTAAATAGTTTAACAAAATTCCAACTTAATCTAATTATAAATATTAGAGATTTGTCCATATTAAATGGAGTAGATTTCGCCCTATTCTATTCAACTTAAATTTTTGTCTATTTGATATAATTGTTGCCGCTAATTTCAAAACTAATAAATTATTACCTATCTAATTTATGAATTCTTGAATTAGTTATTGGTAAATCATTTTCACTAAATTTGAAACAAAGTTGATTGAACGAAAGTTCTATTTTCCTCCCACCTTCATTTTATTTTATTTCTTTCATTCTTTCAATATCAAACCCAATAGATTTTTAGAACATAAAACATCAAAACCAAAAGCTATTTTCTTCCAAGAAATTCAAACATGAAAACTATTGCAAGAGATCGTATCTTCGAAACACGATGATTTTTATTGATTCGAATCCCCATTTCTAAGGAATCGAACGAAATCCTCTACGTATCGCTGATGAAGCTCGGTGTCCCCAAAAATGGCGGCAGCCTCTCTGGCCCGCCTCCTTATCTCTTCTCCTTCCTCTGAAACCATAGCTCCTTTCAGAGTTTTGGCTATGGCTTCTCCGGTGAAAGACCCGTCGTCTTCATTTCTTTCAACCTCAATCGCAAGGCCCTTCTCCACAAGAAGCCTCGCGTTCAGCGGCTGATCGATGATGAACGGCAACACGACAAGGCAATGCCCGAATTGCAGAGCTTCAATGGCGGATCCCCACCCCGCGTGAAACAGACAACCTCCGATCGCCGGATGCGCCAAAATCTCCATCTGCGGGGCCCACCCCATGCTCGTGATCCCTCTCTCCGTCGTCCGCTCGCCGAATCCGGGCGGCACGGCGTCGGAATCCTCTGCCGCCCAGGCCGGCTTTCTCAGAGACCATAGAAATGGGAGCTCCGAGAGCTCCACTCCACGCGCTATCTCGTGAACTTGATCTTTCGCGAGTTTGCACTCGCTGCCGAATCCGACGAACACCACTGATCGGGGATTCTGTTTGTCGAGCCACTCAAACGTCGATTTCCATGGCGAATCGGCGGGGAGCTCTGTTTTTTGGGGCTTTTCTGGAGGCAGAAACCCTAGAGGAATCACTGTTTTTCCGCAAAAATTCTCGTACAATTTCAAATACTCAACATCGAATTCGTAGCAAGAACGAATCGCAATCGCTCGACTGGCAGAGATAATCTTCGTCACGCGGTCACGATCGCTCATACCGGAATCGTTCTTCTCAAAAAATCCCGAACGAACCGCGGCCGCTTCAAACTGCCGGTACGCCACCGTGGATTTCTCCCCCTCAATCACCGGCGGCGTCATCAGGCTTCCGATTTCCGACAGAGGAAGCCCTCTCCCAAGAACATGCGCGAAGAAAGCAAGAAATCCAGGGGAGAGAACACGAAAAAAAACGATCGGGATTCGAAACTCTCGAGAAACATCGCAGATCCAAGTAGCATTGAAATCGACGATCATCCAATTCGGCGGATGAGGATGATCGGCGACGAATTTCCTAAACGGCTGCTCGGCGAGATCTAGGGCTAGTTTGAGATACGGAATCTTGTCGAACGGAAGATCGACGGTGGCCTCTGCAGCTTCCGGCAAGGGATCGCCGGGGAGTTTGGGGAGTGGAATGGGGACGAGAGTTACGAGGGAGGAGAGCGACGGAGGAATTCCGGGGAGTCTCTGTAAATTTCTGGGGGTGGAGACGAAGGAGACATGGACGCCGGCTTTGGCTAGGGCCATGGAGAGCTGGAAATGGGGCATAATATGGCCGAAGGCGGACCATGGAAACAGAAGAACGTGGAGATCGCGTTCCGCCATTTTTGTGAGCTTGGAGATGAATAATCGCTTGGGTATTTATATATTGTTGGAAATGAGCACAGAGCGGCCATGAAAGTGCTTCCATGGAGGTCGCGTGATAATATCACAATTTTTGTGCCTCAGATTCTTGGGTCGCAATTTAGGTAACTTGACTCTGGTTGACTTTGAATTGCAAAGCAGATATTTCTAGATGGGGCATATGACGGTAAATAGCGTCACAAAATTAGCTTAAAAGTAATGTAAACGGCGACAAAGTTGCCCAACGAAAGTTTAACCAAGTTCGTCTCGATATCATGAAAATATCGATAAAGTGTCAAGATACTTCTATAAAAGTTAGAAAAATAAAACAAAAAATTGTAAAAAATCTTTTAAGTTAATAAATAAACATTTTCATATTTCTAAATCAGTTAAAAATAATTAATATTAATATTATGTATATATTAGTGATATTTCGTTGATATTTTTTATATTTTATCAATTTTCTTGTACTATGATAGAAATGTCAATATACCCTTCATATTACGGATATGTTAACGTTAATATTGATAATTTAAGACTTAAATTAGGATAAAACTTATCTGCCCACTAGAATAAGATATGGGGAGTGGAAAACTTAACAGAAATTCATTCCATAGAAAATTTTTCCAACCAATATTTTAGGATTTTAGATTTATATATATATATATATATATATTTTGTATGCTTCTTTAAAAGAAAAAGACACCATGAAATGATGGACCTAAAAATATCATAGAATTTATTTATTTGCCTCTCTCCACAAGGTATATATGCCTAACTACCAAGTTATTTCTAATTTGGAAGGTCGATTATTTCGTTCAGGGAGGATGTCATACTATTTATATCCTTCTTATTGGTCTTCATGGTGGAAAGGAAAACAACTTCGTTCCAAAACTTTCAAGGTGTCTATAATAAAAATGGAAAAAAGGAAAAAAAAACCAATTTAACCCTTAAATTTTATAAAATAATTCATTTTGGCATTGCCATAACTTTTTCTTTAGTAGCTTATTGGATAACTTTCTAGATTTAAATACTCTTTTGTGTACTTTTGATTTTGGTTCTGGTAGTTTAAGAAACGTCTTATTTTAGTGAATTCATTCACAAAATTTTTTAAAATGTTGTCATAAATTTGTATTAAAACACTTCTATTGTGTTTAAATTTTATAAACAAAGACCAAAGTGAACATTCTCGTTTGATGACGTTCCCGCTTCTTATTTTGTGAATCAGACATAGTTTGGTAACCCTTTCAGTTTCTCTTTTCTAAATTTTGAGAAACATTTAAAAAATGAAAAAAGAAAGGAACTAAATTTCAGAAACTGCCTTTCCATTTTTTAATTTCCATTTTTATTGACCCATATGAGCAAAAAGTTATATAATTTTATTATTATTACTGATTCATCACTGTGTTTTCGGGATTACAAAACATGTATCTTTTAAGCCACCTGTCCAGAAGTTCATTGCCAAAGATCACATAAAAGCTATTAGACAATCTTGGCCAAACCTGCTGCCGTTTTCACAACAATTTTTTTGTTTTTTTTCTCTCCCTTTTCTTTTCTGGAAATAAGAAAAATATTCACAATAATGTCAAAACATGAAGAAATCCATTGCATCAAATAGTTAAATCTCAGACGAAAATGCTTGTTAAGCTTTACGAAAATGTCCATGCCTGTGCCAGCGCCCGCGCCCAGCAGTAATCTCCAACATTCCATTCTCTGTCAACTACCAAAAATACAAACACACAAGAATTCTACATGGAAATTTTGTAAGGTGGTGTTCAGAACTTTACATTGATGGATGAGTTGCTCTATCAAAATGGACATGATTGAACTCCTGGCTCTCCTGTCGCATTGAGAAATGTCGCCCATTTACGTGACATTTCTCCTTTCAATTGTGCATCGAATCATCATTGGTTCGTCCAATCAGACATGGTGCTACCCAAGGTTGCACCATGTTCTTTAATGATCTGTACTGACTGAAGGAGGATATCTTGCTCCGTGGAGAATAACTCATCTTTACTCTACATAAATAAAATTGAAGTACGTAAATATATAGTTTGAACTTGAAGGGGCGACACGTCGAGGAGCTACCAGCGCAAGCCAAAATATTGGACTTACCATCTTTCTAAGGTTGCAACCAATTGTCAATTCTGCATATGTACTCTCAATTTGAGAGAGAAAGCAATAAGGAGCCTCCTTTCCCAAGAACACTTTTGGGTGAGATCTAAGCATACTCTTAATGTTATCTGATATCTGAGAAACAGTACTGAGATTATCAACTTGCAAAGGAATTTTCTTGGTGATGGCACGCCACTGCGCCCTCGATTTATTTACAATTACCTACAAAATATCACCATCTTGTGTTAACTGAAACTTTAGAGTAACGACCGTAAATAAATAGATTAAATCACTATCTTAATCCAAGAACTCCATCGAATTCCTTAACACATAATCAATCAAGAGATTCATGAGAAAATATTTAGAAACAACAAAACGTACGCCATGAAAACATATCCTCGAACAAATTCAAGGATCAAACATAGAAGATAAAATATAGCATTACAAGAAAGTTTTCCCACTCGTGACTATTGAGCATCCCCAAATCCAAACAGATGATTCCTAGATTTTTTGCCTCGTGGGAGTTGGAAATGATATGTTTTTACACAAAGAAATAGAGATATCTAAAATGGATAATTTACTCTAAAAATTCCAAAATAAATATTAATAAAAAATTTGTTAAGACATGCACAGAGACTTCCAGAAAAATTAATTTGAACATAACAATCGCATGTTCTACATGAGCAGAGGCCTCTACAGGATCACAGTTTTACCAAAACTTGTACCCTAATTCCAAATAGAAAGCCAGTATCCCTTCAGATCTCCCAGATAACAAATAAACTTGATCAAATTATTGGCTACACATGCATCGTTCAGCAATGGAAACTACTAGTCAAATACGTCTTGACTTTTATTAGAAATTTTAAATAATGGAAGCATTGAGTTCAGTGAGGTGGGTGACCATGTAAAGGTGCAGTGATTACTGTTTATAAAGGAATAAAAATAAAGGCTAAAAAGATAACCGTGATATAATAAAATAATAATATTAACCCAAGAACACAAAAAAAAATCCACCTGGCTAGAAAATAGAGAATTTGGAACAACGATTGGAAATTTTTCAGCGCTTAGTAATGATGTTGTCATTAGTCCCATTTCCACAACTTGACCTTCAATAGCACCAGCCTGCAAATGGAAAGTTGCAACTCGTTTCAAAGTTAACGAGAAAGGACAAATAGAACAAACTTGCAGAAACAGTCTACAAGTTTCCACCAATTTGTTTGATGTTATCAACTCCCAGTAAATGCAGAGAGAAAATGCTTCTAAATGACTGATAAGTACACATGACAGAACTCCACCATAGTGGACTTAACAGTATTACAAAGTATCACAAAAAGATCAACTGGATACAAAGATGCATGTCATCTAAAAGTCCAAGCATCATTGATATTGAGTTTTCAACTTCAATGATGCTTTTATCAAAATAGTAATAATAATAGTAAACGAAAAAAATTGAAGTCAACCTCAGATTCAAATCTTCCAACTTTTGTGGATCATACATGCAAAAGGATTACAAGATACATCTTCGTTCCACGCCAAAAGATGAAGGAAAAAGATGATTCACATCACACACACCTTAATTGTATCTCCGAGAGAGAAGGGTTGTGAAAACTGCATCGTTAAGCCGCTTAAAACATTCCCAAGTATGTCCCTCGCAGCAAAAGCAGCGGCCACTCCTGCAAAGAGGAAGTAAGAGATTTAGAGTACAATACACATGTTCCATATTATAAACAATAAACAAGCCTGATTATCCTCCAAAAAATGGCTGAAGAAGAGCATTTCCAAGAACATAATTGTTATCTCAGAGCTTGTCTCCATTCACCAACAATACGTAAGTATTGTATTAGCTATCTCTTCATTTTTATATCGATAAATGTCAAGGCCAGTTACGGACTCCTCAACTAATTTCATGAGACAATTTCCAGACTCTACACAACATTTACTTGCCACATAAACTTGACCATTGGGCAATCTAGGATGGTTACGGGTAGTATTAATTATCAATAGAGGCGTTTCTTCTTTTTCCTTCATTTTTTAAGCAGTTAGTTAGAAAACAGAAGCAGATGAATCATGTTGAACGTTGAGCCCTAGCAACAGACAAATTAAGTGGAGGACACGTGACCCCAAACCAAGAATCAGTACAATGGAAATAAAACTACAAAGCCATTTGGCAGGAAGCTCTCACCTCCAATGCCACCAACGGTCAACATAGACTGAACAGCCACCCCAGATGCCTCGGCCAAAGCCATTAATCCGATTGCAAATAGGCCAACAGATGAAACTTTGTCTAGGGTAAGCAACTTTTCCCGATCAAGCCCTGAAAAACTCTGGGAGGCCAATGCTCGAGACAGCACATTTGTTTTCCAGCGATAAATAAACCAGACAAGGGAAAGAATGACAGCCCCCCTACACGCCTGTGTAACATATTCTGATGCAACAGTGGTAGGTGCAACCATCATGCCACTGAAAATCAAAGCTTAGACAAATATTGCAAGGTAAGATAAAGGTACACAACCTGAAAATCCATGTGTAAATAAGAGAATTATGTTGAAGTTTGAGCCACTAACATTTGAGAAAATGCAAAGAAGGTAACAAGATATCGCAAAGGATCCTCCAAGGCACCCCAAAAGCTTTTCTCATAAGGAATTTCCTCAACAGATATGCTTCCAGATAGTAAGGCAACGGGACCTCGCATTGAATACTTATGGAATCTCCTCAAAAGCCTAGGCATTACCAGCCAAGCCAAGAGAGTAGCAGTTAAGGTCATACTCACAGGAACAATTACATTTTTAAGGTATGGATGTGAATCAAAGAGTTTATCTACGTGAGGAGTGAATTCATCAGACACTTCTTTAGCCTTCTGCTCGGTGAAAGATGCTGCATCTACAGCACTCTGCCAGACATCCTTAACTCTTTCAAGCCATTCCTTTCCAGTTCCAACATCTTGGGTGTTACTGATATCTGCTTCAACACCAGCAGAAGCTGCTGAAACACCAGTGTCTCCAGTTATATCAGCTTTCCTGCTAGAAGCCGATGAATACAATCGAGGATTTGACAGATGGCCGGGTGAAGTAAGAGGGACAGTTCTCCAGTATCTCACCGACCATGCAGGCAAAAATGTATCAATGGGATATGCACCGTGACTGGAGATATTTAAACCACATACAGAAGCTGCCCTTGGGAAACCAGTACCCGAAGTGTTTTTCGTGCGGCGAGAGTTATCATTGTGGCATTTTTTATTTAGAACAGTACTCGGTCTAAGACCCCGGTCAACGTACTCGGAAATTTTGGTGTAAGGCTTGTAAGATTGAGATGAGTACGGGTTCAAATAAGAGCGTGAGGAAGTATAAATCGACTTCAGAATGAAAATCCTGATGCCAGCCATTGGAGCAATTCGGCAGAGTCCAATAAACTCTGTAGAACCAGACTGAACTCAATTATCAATTGAGTTCCAAATCTGCAAGACAAGATATTCAGGTGACAATAATCCAACAACGGAGTGATTCAATATCACAATTGACAGCGAAGACGCATTATAGAAACACACGCAGCATAAACTTTGACTACGATTACATCCACAAACTCAAAACCGTAATCAGGAAGCAAATAAATCGAAGCAAATTTAGCATAAACATACTAACAAAAGAATCAAATCAAATCTCGTGTCCTTTCCTTTCCTTGGCTACTCTGCGAGAAAACAAACGATCAAACACAGACGACTGCTGAATCCATACGAATTCTCCTCCAACTTAACCTGGTAACTAGAACATAAATGGTTCCAGAAACTTCAAATTCACTGATCTGTGGTGGAGGAATCTGAATGAAGTGACATTGAAGTTCCTGAAAGTGAAAGCCCTTCAGGCGAGTTCCTTCCTTGCGATGAACGAAATGGAAATGGCTCAGAAGAAAATTGAAGCAACATCCTTTGCAAAAAAAAGAAAAGTTGAAGCAAAATCGTGTGAATTGTGAGCATGGCCGTAGGAGATCCAGATTATTTGAGGCCGTCGGATGCATCCATTGCCATGATACGATCCATCCAGCGGTGCACGAGCCCCAACTCCAAATGATTCGATAAAAAGAATTTCTATATAAATACCGTAACGGGTCGGTGGGTATCTGATTTGGGTTGGGCTGGACCACAAAAATTAGGGCTCGGCCCAATGGCCTCATCTGTAGAGCATCACTAACCAAAATTAATATTTTTTTTCTTCTAATTAAGAAATAAAATTTGTTGAATTGCCGATTCAGTTTCTCCTTTAATTTCAATTCGATTTCTATTTTTTTTTAATTTGACTCATATAATATGGTTTAGATCTCTAAAAATGTCTCATATTACCATGTTTGGACCATTTTCGTACTTGGTATATTTTCTTTGCATATGGTAAGGAAATGGTATCTTCTTTAAAAATTATGAAATTTTCTATTTAAATATCGTTACTTTTTAATCTAAATGAGGCATGAAACTTTAATGGTTTGTATATTTAATCCAAACTTCTAATTTTAATAATTTTGAATTGTGATTGTAATTTTAAGTTGAACAATATTTAGGTGCTGACTAGTGAGCATCTATCTATCTTGACCATCATTAAAAATTTGACAATTCGTTGTTTTTAAAAGTAATAATTTTTTTTTTTTTTGCATTTATCCTTTTTATTGGTCAAAAATTTAATACTAATTCATACAAGATAGATATTTACCAATTAGTACGGAGTATTTTCTCTTTTTTTCTTTTTTAAGTAGAGTATTTTAAAGCTAGGAGGAAAATTTGTGATTTATGTGAAAAGGATTTTATATATATTTCTAATTTAATTTATGTAACAATTCACTTCTTTTTGTTAATATTACGTCAAATCAATTAATGTTTGTCCAATAGACATGTCATACTATCACATAGTTAACGACAATTATAACACGAAATCATAGTTGAAAGAAATATTGAAACAAATTTTGAGTTTAAAGACTAAATAAACAATACATCAGGTTTATATTTAATATTAAGTGAATATATTGAAAATAAATAAATACATACTTTTTTTTTTTACAAACGGTTATTCTAAAATAAACACAAAATTTTGCAAAACAAACTTTTAAAAAACACCGAAAGACAAACAGTTATTTCGTCGGTTACACCTAATCGCAAATCAACCGAATATGAAAGAAATTTGCTCTCTCATAATCATCCCAAAACAGAACCTTCTCTGAAACAAAAACTTTGTTCATCATCATCGCGATTGATGAAGAATATGATACCTGCTCTATTTGTTTTATACCGAAAATATTTTTACTTTATGATATAAAATTATTCGAATGTAACAAACCGCCACTGAATAATTCCGTCAAATTCTTCTATCATTTCCCCCATTCTTCGATTTGAATCAATTTCGGAGTACCAAGCAAAATTTCTTCAATAATTGAAGTTCTGGTCACTGATTCTGTCGGTTCTAATTTTCTATCACTTTTTCCAGGAAAAGAAACGCGGGAATTTTCAGTTTAAGCCATGAAGATCAGTGAGAAAACCGCAGAAGATCGTCCACAGCAGAAAAATCCTCTCGCCGCTTCCATTAAATCTCTTCCGATATTAATGTTTTACCTTCTCCTCTTAATCTCCTCCATCGTCTGTTTATTTTACTCTGCAAAATTTGTCTATTCTTCATCTTCTTGTAACAGCCGTATATCGTTCTCCAAGGAAATCGGCGACTCTGTTCTCGATCCGGAACCAGAAACGCCATCTCCGAAACCTAATCAGGAAACAAATCTCTCTCATGTAGTTTTCGGCATCGCCGCTTCCGCTAAGCTCTGGAATCACAGAAAAAATTACATAATGCTGTGGTGGCGGAGCAGCGAAATGCGAGGAATCATCTGGCTGGACGAGCCGATTGAAAGCGCCGATGACGATCATCTCCTGCCGTCGACGAGAATCTCCGCCGATACTTCTAAATTTGCTTACAGAAATCCGGAAGGGCACAGATCCGCCATAAGGACATCGCGGATTGTCTCTGAAAGTCTGAGGCTAGGGATTTTTGGTCGGGCGGAGGTACGGTGGCTTGTTATGGGCGACGATGACACCTTTTTCGCTGTCGATAACTTGGTCCAGGTGCTGCGGAAGTACGATCATAATCAATTTTACTACATCGGAGGCTCATCGGAGAGTCATTTGCAGAATATGCATTTCTCTTACGATATGGCTTACGGCGGAGGCGGATTCGCCATAAGTTATCCATTGGCGAAAGAACTCGAGAAAATGCAGGACAGTTGCTTGCAGCGGTATCCGAATCTGTATGGTTCCGATGATCGGATTCAGGCTTGTATGGCGGAGCTCGGCGTTCCTCTCACCAGAGAACCAGGATTTCACCAGGTGAGTTTTCTCGCTTCGATTTAACTCTTCGTTTAACCTGCACGAACTTCACTCTGATTTTCTATCTGTTTGGTTTCTGAGAAAGTGCGCGAGAAAATTCAAGGCCACAGGGTCATTTTTTAAAATATTATCTCTCTCTCGTTTAAAAAAGAAAAAAATTATTTATTTAGTTGATTTAAATGTTTTACAATTTTTTTTTTCTTTTTTTTTTTTTTTGGAGGGAAGAAAAAGAAGGTGAATTTTGGATAGCAAAAGCTACATGGTTGGCTTAATTTGTCTTCTTTTTTCAAGTTAGAACAAAACAAAACAATTATTTTTTTGTTAGACAAAATAGAAATTCTTAGAAGTAAATTATATTTCGACCCATTAAAGTATGGTGGTGTCTAAATAAAACCTTTATTTACTTACCGAAGAAATTGTTCCAACTCAATCTCGACCAATTTAAATAACTAATAGTATTTTCTAAAAAATTTAAATATCATAAAAATTTTAAACATGTTTAATAAACTTTGTTAAATAATTTTCTTATAAAATCTTGTATTGTGCAAAGTTCTTTTAACATTAAAAAATGAAAACAATAGATAAGATAATCTTACCTAGAGGAAATCAATTTTTTTTATATATTCTTATCACAAATACTTTTTCAAAGTTATCAAAATTTAAATCATCAGAACATAGCTTAATTTGTTAAGGTATATATCATCGATCAAGAGATTGAAAGTTTAAATTTTCACCCTCACATATTGTTGAACTAAAAAAATATCAAAATTTAAACGGACACATTAGTTTAGTATAAATAGGTTAAGATTATATTTATATAGATTAAAATTTTGGAAATAATACTTAAATATTAATTGGTAAATATATCTCCAATCAATCCATAAGTTGTGAAAATATATTAATTGGTATAAATATATCTTATACTTAAAGAGATCAGATTAATACGGAAGAAAGGAAATATTTATTTTTATTATCATTTTAGTATTAAATATAGGGTACAAGAATTTAAATTACAATCTTAAGTGAATGAGTAGATGTCGTTAACATTGAATTATGCTGAAACGTGAACATTTTTGCCTAATTCTTTTAGGCGACTAAAACTACGTTGTCGCCTAAAACTACGTTGTTGACCCATTGGCCATTTGAGTACTCAATAGTCCACCACTTTTAAGACTTGATGTCCATGGGTTCTCATCCATCAACTTTAGAATTTTTGCACCAACATTATATATGAAAATTTAACTCCAACTTAGCAAATTATATCAATTTTTACCATAAACTTTCAATTTCATTACATAAACCTTAAACGTGGATATGTGTTGTAATTTATACCCTATATTTAATTTATGCTAATTAATCCCCTAATTTTAACAAAAGAAAAATAATGTAAAACTTTCCAAATAATCATTGAAGATAAATATTTGGACAATATTGAATTCGGTAAATACAAAAACTTATAAATCTCATCATAAAAAAATACTTTTGTCAAAATATTGTTAAATATATAATTATTATTCATCTGACATATACTATTTATTATAATTATTTTGGAGTACCATATGATACCACTTGTTTCAATTCAACCATTTTTTAAAAGGGATTAGTACATTGATGGGCTATTTAAAGATCCTAATTACATAAAAGGATGGAATGTATAGAATTTACACATTTGTCATCTATCAACCCTATTTAAGAGGGTACACATCATATAAATTACTTAAATAGCCTCTTGTATTTACAAATTAATTTTAAATTCATTTTAATATGCAAA
The DNA here is from genome assembly GCF_013281855.1 of Momordica charantia. NCBI lineage: Eukaryota > Viridiplantae > Streptophyta > Magnoliopsida > Cucurbitales > Cucurbitaceae > Momordica > Momordica charantia. The sequence goes on along the minus strand of NW_028275163.1, from coordinate 2,766,453 downwards.
ATTGATTAATTGGAAGGTTATAATTTAGATCCCATAATTTTAGGTTAATGATACTTTCCAAAACAAATTATAACACCAAAACATTAAAAACAAAACCCTAAATTCCCCAAAATTGAAATCATAACCTCCCAAAATATTTCCAAATTCCGTCCAAAAATCTCCCAAATTTGAAATCTAAGAACTTTTTTCGCTTCATCCATGAGATGTTTAAAAATTCAGTTTTGGAGGACTCATTCTACATTACTATAGGATATATGCGTTTATATCTTGTATACAACTATAAGATATATACACATATAAGATATATACCTATATATATGAATATAATCGGGAATACTAAGAATATGAGACATTTAGAACTTCAATTTTCTATACACATAAACAAAATATATCCTCATATATACCAATCTTAATGGAAGACTAATAAGATATATGTATACACATATAAGATATATTCACATATACAATATATACCTATATATACGAATATAATCTGGAATACTAACACTGTGAGACGTTTAGAACTTCAATTTTCTGTACACATACATAAAATATATCCTCATATATATCAATCTCAACGGAAGACTATTAATTACCCATGGTATAAACAGAAGGGGACAGGAGACGAAGAACACGCTGCACGACGACATCGACAGAAAGTTTATTCAGCGACGAAAATTGAAGGTTTGGACGTGTTTGGGGAAGAAGAAATCAATACCTCGTTGATTTGGTGTACAATGAACGGCATTGGAAACTTGCAAAGATGTCGACGGGAATGAACGGCGACGGGAATGAACAGGAATGAGCGGCGTTGAAAACGTGCAAAAGAAATAAATACCTTGTTCATAAAAGTCCTGAAGATGGAAAATGAAGGTCTGGCAGCCGACGTCTTTGCACCTTGGAAACGAAGACAACGGTGAAGAAAATCGGTTTTGCACTGTGGCTGGAGAAAATCGACAGCGAACGAGGAAAGAGAATCGGTAGCATTTAATTCATTTAACAAAATTGGGAGTTGTTAATTGGTGAGAGAGAAAAAATGTTTTTTGAATGAGAGATTTGAGGAATTAAGGTTGAAATTTTGAATGGGGTCCACAAAAATTAAATGAATATAATTACAAATTAATGATTCAAATCTTTAAAATTTAAAAATTATAATAAAATAAAAAGCAATAAATAAGAGTAGAAAGGGTATTAAAATAAAATCCTAACTGCAAATATCTAAAAGTGTAAATTTTGAAACCTAAACACTTTCATGTAATTAAGATTTCAAAATAGACCTCCCAAGATATTATCTCTTTTGCAATTCACACTGTATTGCTGGTCAGTGCGATGTGTACGGCGATCTATTTGGGCTTCTTACGGCCCATCCACTGGCGCCTCTGGTCTCTCTTCACCACCTAGACATAGTGGATCCAATATTCCCGGAAATGGGCCGTGTTCAGGCCCTAAAAAGACTTGGGTCCCCAATGAAACTGGACCCAGCTGGGCTGATGCAGCAGTCCATATGCTATGACAAATCCGGGGCTTGGACCGTATCAATTTCGTGGGGCTACGCGGTTCAAATATTCCGCGGCATATTATTCCCCCGGAACGTCCAACTTCCGGCCACCACCTTCCTGAACTGGTACCGGAGCGCCGGCAGCTCTGCCCACGCCTTCAACACCCGGCCGGTCACCGCCGACGTCTGCCAAAAACCGTTCGTTTATTACCTGCGCCACGTTGCATTTGGTGCGAGTACGAATATGACGATTAGCGACTACAGTTGGTACCGGGTACACGAACCCGAATGCAAGTGGAAATTATTGGATCGTACAGTAGAAAAAGTGGTGGTTTGGAAAAGACCCGATTCGTCTCTATGGGACAAGGTAATAAAAGAAAATAGCTATTTTGGTGAATTATGTATCATACGTTGATTTAATTTATTTTTAAATGTTGAGAAATTTTTTGATATTTAATTGTCAGGCTCCGAGAAGGCAATGTTGTAGAATTTTGGCGATGGAAAAACAAGGTGAAACCAAATATATCACTGAAGAATAATGATTGTGTTCTACTTTGAACATGTGTTTTAAAAGAGATTTAAAAGATGGGAGAGAATAGAGAAGAAAAATATTTATGATATATTTAAATAGAAAACATAATTAATGGCCTAAACGACAAGAGAAATAAATTGCTTTGAGGTGTAATTTTTTGAATTGACTATATATAAGATGATAAAATTGTTATCTCAAAACAAGAGTATATTGTAAAAACTAAAAGAATGTCAGGTGCTTCTTCTTGGCCTCGTTATCCTTCTTGTGCTAGTGGTACTTGCACAGACGTTGTCTGTTGCACTTTGGGTCAAGGTGGGATTTCTCGCGCTCAAAACTTCTCTTTCCCTCTAAACACAACGATTTTTGTTTGTTTATTTTATTAATGTAAAACTTTGTGCATGCAGGACGTAAATTTAGATGGCCTGAAGTGATTGGAATGAAAGGAGGAGTAGCTAGAGTAATAATCAAAAGAGAAGCCCCATATGCAATAGTTGTTTATTTAGTACCAGGCATGGTCAGACTTAGTGATTTCTGTTGCAACCGTGTTTATGTTGTCCTTGATGAACGTGGTGTTGTCATCGATGTTGCCGTCATTGGTTGACTTTTTTCTTGAAGGAAATGAGAGACGTATTATGTTGTTTGATGTACTCAAATTAATATGCAATAAAATTGAAGTTTTTAGTTAAACTTCATCTTCACTCAAAATGTATCTCTCCTGTAAAAAGCTGTATCACATATTTATGAGTAAGACTTTTTACTAACCTTCTATGAAACAAAGTTTTATTGAATATAAAATTTTTGTACATAAGCTTATTTATTAAATACAATAGAAATAGGTTATTATATCTAAATCAATAAGAAACCATACTTACAGTTGTGTAGATTCATTAAAAGAATATAGTGCGTTGAAAGAGCGAATAAAAAAGTGGTGACAAATTGCATACATAAGTTTTTTTTTAATGCATGTGTCTTAACCGTTGATCTATGTAATTTCTCTTCTTCACTTTCATGTGAGGGAAACATTGAATGCTTATAGAGAATTTTTTGCATGTGAATGGTTAGGGTTGAAAACTTGAAATGAAAAACCTAGATATTTGATTGTTTTTTAATTTTTAATTTTTTTTTTAGGAATTATATTCATTAGTAAATTACGAGTTGATTTTATTTTTATTTTTAAAATAAATTTTGTTACCAAGTTGAGCAGAAATGGGCCCACGGCCCACCTACTCCACAACGTACCAACGTGGCTTCCGAATTTTGATGGGCCTTGAGCGTTGGCAGCCTATTTACTACTATGTTGGTGGGCCGAAGAGTCCAAAATATCCAAGCCGTTGATATTCGTCTTGTCTCTTTCCACCTCTTGTGGGGCCCACATCACTCAGCCAGTTCCTTCCCTTGTCATTTTCATTTATTTTTTAAGGAAAATTAAAATGTGGTTGGAATCCTAATCGTAGGAACTAACAGACAAAAAAAAACAAAATAATATTACGGTGTAAATACTAAATTCATATATGTCTTTTCTTTAATTTACATTTTTCTTTTTAAATTTTAAATTAATGTGAAACCTAATCTACTATCCACTATTTTATGTTCAATTACTATTTTAACCTTCTTCCCAACCCTTAATTTCATTTCTTCCTTTAAAACTCATTCATATCTAAATACCCTTCCTAATAATAAAAAGAAAACGGAAAATTTTGTAGGGTAAAGATTCGGGCAACTTATTCTTTATCACTGATATATATTTTAATCAATAAAGCTATAGTTAGATTAATACTTTTGAAGGATATTTAGATCTAATATTCTGATAATGTAAATAGATTATGTAGATTAGAATTTAACCATTAGTAGGTGTCAACGTTATTAATTTTTTATGTAACCCAAATAGAAATACATCTCTCGCCTATATCGTGATATTCGTGGAATACTTTTTTCGGACTTTGAAATTTTGACCTCTACTCAACGAGTATTATTATTTTGTTTTCAAATTTTCAAATATCTTAATACTAAGCTCTGTAAAACATGTCTTATCTTAAATAATTCAGGGGCATTATAACTTTTTTAGAATTCAGAAGTGATTTTGTGTATAAAATTTTTAAAAAACACATGTGACACAGATAAGATAAATTTTATTTGTATTAGTAGAAGATTAGGGGGAATAATGAAGACTGAAAGTAGAAAATACAAACAGGAGACAAAACACACAAATGACACATAATTACTATAGACGATGAAAAAAATCGAGTTGGTTTATGCTATTGATTTAGAGAATAATTACTAACTACAATTGAAATTTTTTATTAAAAAAAATAGATGTGTGCCATTTTTCAACAATTTGATATGGGATGTCGATTTTTTTTCTTTTCTTTTCTTATATATTCTTTTCTGTTGAGTTCAAAGATATCATTATCATAAGGGGAAAAATGAATAATTAGTGTGTAAATTTCATAGTTTCCATTTTTAATGCGATTTATTACACAAAACGCAGCCTCATATATATATATATATATATATTGTACATAATAATTGTGAAGCAGCCGCCGGATAAAAGGGTGAGTAATAGCAGCCACGTACAGAAAAATATTGTAAAATAATTGATAAGAAAGCAACACCATCTTTTCCACGTGACAAACCCCACCGTAAAGACAAATTCCTTATCTAAAAAGAATTAAAAATAAATAAATAAAGACAAATTTCGTAAAGTTTTATTTTGAGGAGTTTCAAAAGGCAATCACCCTTTTCCCAATAATGGATTTCTAGTCACAAATTAAAAAAAGATTGCTTTTTGGGAATGAGAGTGACCACATGACCCTATTAAATTAACCAACAAAATAACAATCATGAAAAACGAAGTAGGAAATTTTTAGGTTTAAATTTATTTTTATAATATTTCAAAAGGTATATTTTAGTCCCTATATTTTTAATTTCTGATTATTTTAATTTTAAAGTGTTATTTATTATGCTTTTTAAAAGTGACCGTTTTGATTTCTATATGCAAAATTTTACCACAAATTTTTTACCTTATATAAATCCATTAATATAAATTTATCAATACATTCAAAAGATTTAAGGAGTGAAAAGTGTCATGTTAACTTGAGCTACTCTAGTGCAGCATGTTAATAGGGTGTGGCTTGAGGAATATTATATAGCCATTACTCGAGTTCTTGCTTCTGATTGTCTTTATTGTTTCCCTTAGTTTGTTTGCTCTCTGTTGCTGTAAAAAAAAAAGTAAATTATCAGATTGAAATAAATGATACTAAAATTAAATGAAAATGAAGAAACTAAAACGATATACCTTTTAAAATTACAAAAGTCAAAAGCGACATTTTATGAGTAACATGAACAAAAGTTGAAAGTAGAAGAACAAAAATAAACATTTTGATAGTACGTACATGAATCAAAATAAATTAAAGTCGATTTCTCAAAAAAAAAAAATAGAAAATACATTGACAAAAATAATATTTAAATCAAAATTTTAATTATAACAATAGAAGTAGGGGAAGAAAAATACTTTGAATGGTGAAACCCTTTTGAGAGGCTGTGCTAGCATTTTATATCATCACGTGAAAGTCGTAGTAAAAAAGAAAATAAGAAAACTTCACACTTTATTTAATTTAAAATTTTAAAGAACTAAAAACAATAAATGATTACCGAATATATTTATGTTTCTTATTTCAATAGAAAAGAAGAAATAATATTTTCAATTAGTAAGAATCTAGTTATATTTTTATTTATTGAAAAAGATAAAACAATAAAAGATAAATTGAAATGTTATCGAATGGATTTTAAAGACTCATTTGATAATGTTTTTATTCTTACTTCCGTCTCTTTTATAACAAAGAAAATTAGTAAGATTTTCAAGTCACAAACTTCTATGAATTTAAGAATAATATTATTTATGTCTTGGAACAACTTAATAAGGGAACAAAACAAAATAGAAAACTTAATTTTGTTGTTTCCAAAATTTATATACAATTTTAATAAAAAAAAACTCAAATGATAAACAACAAATATAAATAATTGTCATCAAATATATAGATTTCTTAATAAAATTAAAAACGAGAAATAATAAATGATAGCACTACCGAACAAATTTTAAATATTTAAGTTTTTTTTCAAAAATTATTTTTATGAAACGAGGAATGTGCTTATCAGAACAAAAGAAGAAAAAATAATAATGTTAATGGCGATTTAGGAAAAAAAAAACTTTCGAAATAAACAATCAGACAATTTTTCCAACATGTAAATGTTTTGCCATCATTTTCTACGACATATTTCCAATTACGGCGGTTTTTATTTCTACAAACTGGTGTGTGAAAAAGAAAACACGTTGATTTGGAAAAAAAAAAAAAAAGCAGAGGTAAGAATAACATTTCTTAAATCTTTCCTATTTTTCTCAAGAAAAATAACAAAAATCTATTTCTTACCTATTAAAATAGGTGTGAATTTGAAAAAATCGACCAAAATAATCGGATTGAGCAACGCATGTCCAATCGAGTTGAATTGTATTCATTGAGTATTGAAAATTAGTTGACCAATTTCCACGCAGAAACTATATTTTTTAAATGATAACTTTTTAAAACATTTTTTCAGAACAAGGAATAAAAATAGTATACCTTTGCATAATAATAATAATAATAATTTTTTCATACGTTTCCCAACATGACCAATCACATATAATTCCCTTTTTTTTATTGTCCTTATTTTTAATACTAAATTATCAATTTAATTTTGAGGTTTTGACTTAATTTCAATTTAATCAAACATCACACGTCATTTTGTTAAACCTTTTATACCTTTTCTAAAAAATAAATAAATAAAATGATTTTAAGAAAACCAAATCTTAAAAAAAAAAAAAAGAAAAAAAAAGAAAAAAAAAAGTTTATTTTGTAGAAGAAAAATTGACGTGCGAAGGCAAGTGGGTGTGATGAGTAATGTGGGGTGTGGCTATAAAACCCTCCATTGAAGAACATACCTGACATCTCGTTCCCATTTTGGGTCCCTTCCTCCGCTGCAGCCGCTCCCCGGCGCCGCCTCCGTCCATTTTTTCCGGCCACCGTTACTATTTTTCTACAGTCTCCGGTTCTAAATCCGATCTCCACCACTTTCTCTCTCTCTCTCTCTTGAAATACGCAATTTCTCCTCATCGATGAACCGCCACAGAATCCCCAATCGAGAACCCTCTGTGATCTCTCCGATCGCCATGGGCTACCCCGTCGGCTACGGCCATGTTTTCTTCCCCAACGCCTTTCTTCATCTCCTCTTCTTCCTCGGCTACCTTCGGAGCCTCATTGTTTCGCTCTTCCGATTTCTAGGGCTTTCCGATTTTCTCGAAACCGGCGTCGTTTGGCCCGAATCTCAGACCTCGATTTTCCACGATCGATCCGTCGTATCGGCGATCCTCATCGAGGAATTCGTTCCGGTGGTCAAATTCTCCGATATTGCCACCAACGTCGGAATCGGATCCCCGACGGAGAGCTGCGCCGTTTGCCTCTGCGAATTTGAGGACGAGGAGGAGGTCCGGTGTTTGAAGAATTGCAAACACATTTTCCACAAGGAATGTTTGGACCGATGGATGATTCGCGATCAGAGAAGCTGTCCTCTGTGTAGAACCCTAGTTCTGCCGGACGAGTTTATTCCGCAGCTCCCTGATTTTTCCGGCTGTTCTGAGCTTTCCGGCGACTATAGCTAAGTTTTTTTTTTTTTGAAATTAGTAATATTCGTTCTTATTTCTGAACCAAAATATTGCTAATTGCAATGTATATTGTAGATAAATTAGATTTTGCTCCCCATAAAATCCCAAGATTAAAATAAAAAATAAATAAAATGTGGGTTTCCAATATTAAAATGGAATTCTAATTTAAATACAATCTAAGCATATTTGCTTATGCTACTAATCCCAACTTTGTGGGATTATTAGGGGAAAAAATAATTAACTTCTTTTTTTTAAGTAAAAAAAATTATGTATATTTTTTGTCCACTTGTGATGATAGTACAACTGGCAGAATATGATTCAAATCCATCCACTTTATTGCCTTCATTAAAAAAAGAAGAAACAATACGTTAAAACCTTGGTAGATACAAAATCTTATAAAATAAGATAGATCAAATGAAGATAACTATAGAATAAAGAACCATATATTAAAAAAAGCGCAGACACACACACACACACACACACACACACACACATATATATATATATATATATATATATATATATATATATATATTATATTTTATTTACAAGTTCCAAATGATTTTGGCGATTTGGTATGAATGATATAAAAGCAAAAAATCCAATATTGATTTACGAATTTTTCATGTTTGTTTTTAGACAGACTATTTTAGTTTTTAGAACTCTTGAAGAAAGATTATGTTGATCTCTTCATTTGAACCTTCCTATATTTAATGGCTATTTTAGATCAAAGATCTTCAAACTAAAAAATTCTACCAAAATTTGATAAAGGAATTTATTAGTGATATTTTGTTGATATTATATATATATATATATATATAATATCAAAGATCGATGATCTCATGCAAATATCAATTTACAGAATCCATTAGCTATTTAAAATTTCATAAAATGGTCAAACAACTTAGGAAAATCTCTACTGATTTTTTAGATACGAAATTACACTTCGAATAAATAATCATTCATACGAATAGAAGAATTTTACTAACAAACCTAAAAAGAAAAAATATTAATTAAATTAAAATCTAAAACAAAATCTAAACAAAAAAAATCATTTTAGAAATAGAAATACCAAAATTTAAACAATAAAATCATTTTAGAAATGGAAATACCAATACCCAATGCAGACAAAAAAAAACGTTTACATTACAAAAATTTAATACTTGGTGTAATACTCAAATAATCTTTAGAGAGAGAAGAAAGAGAGATGTGAAGAAAAAAAAGATGGACAAAATCAAATGGAGTGGTAGTTAATTTTTGGTGCTTATGGAGGGCAAAGAATTAGGCTTGCTCTTCCGATATTTGTGGATCTTGTCTCCATTACTCAAATTAGTTTCTCACACAACTTGGACTCAAATTATGATTTTCTCCCTCTTTTTTTCCTTTTTTTTTTTCTATTTTGAGAAGTTTTTCCGGGTTTTGTCAATTGGTATATGTAATGAGAACAAATGAAACATCGATATTAAGATTCTCTCGTGGCGATGCATGACAACTAATGCCTGGAACAATATTGATCTAAAAATAATCCAATTGATAAAATACCTATTAACTTTCACATTCTTTAAAAACACAAATAAAAAATAAAAAACAAGTTAGTAAAACTACAATTTTTTTTTTTAGTTTTTAAAATTAGGCTAAAATTCATTTTAAGAAAAATATATTAAAACACAAATAAAGACAGATGAAAGTAATATTTACTAGCTTAATTAAAAAAATAATAATTACCAAACAACTCTTAAAATTTTTCATGTTTCTTAAAATAAAATAAAATAATTATAAGGTTGCTGAGGAGGTGCAGTGGAAGCTTTAACTTTGGAGTTGGTAAAAAGTAAAAACAAATAAATACAAATCATGCCTCTCCCACTCAAACCCAAACCATCAGTCTTTCAAATTATTCACTTAAAAAGTAAATCCTGATGGGATTCTTGATCTTCATATGGATTTGGATGCCTCAAAATCCAATAACAAAACTAATAATCACACATCTCTGTTCAATGGATCAAGGATTTCTAATCTCCCTCCTTCCATTGGCCATCCCCAAAATCACTCTCATTAATAAAAAGAGTCTCTATCACTTTTCAACCAAAACAATAAGTGAGGACAGTGATTCGAACCTCCGACATTTTGATGTATTTTGGACGAAACTTCCTTCCTAAAGATTCAGGTGGAAATGCGTGGTCCCGTAACATATGGATAAGTGGATTAAAAAATTCACTTGTTTATATTACAAGCTTCCTCCTGAATCTCCAGGAGAGAAGTTTTTTACTGTGCTTTAACTAGTTGAATTATTTCAAGTTAAGCTCAACAAAAGGAACTTTTCCTTTTGTGATTATTTACTAAGTTGCAGGACAAATTATTCTATCCATAACCTTATAATTTCTATCCTTTCTAATCGATATGAAACTTTAATTACGCATAAATTGTACAGTTTGAGCATTTAATATCATGAGATATCAGATTGAAATGGCTCACCAGCTCTTGCTAATGCATTCAATGCTCCTCTGCCATTCCTTTCATTTATGGGCTCAACCAATTTTGAAATAAACATCCAAGTAACCAATGCAAGATAGTCTCCATCACCTTTAAAATGAAATTGTAAACAAAATAAGATGAAAATACAAAAGGAAGATCTATAACAACTTTTAGATTTATTCTATTTTAACCTTTGTATTCTTTTAATATTTTGTTTTGATTTAAGCATTTAACAACTTGTTTTGCTTCTTATGGTTAATATATGACTTAAAACACAAAATCACACGATGCTACAAAATTTTTGCTAATGCAATATGAAAGTTTAATGGTAAGGACAAAAATAAATCTTTATAATACTTCAAAAACCAAAACAAAATCCAAGAAGATATTGAACTGAAATTTTAAGTATGTGTTTAACCGAAAATTAAGACCAAGTTTAGGACCATAAATGATAGGGATGTCTATATCAATCAGAGAAAGAAGAAACAAAACAAAACCCTTTCCAATTAGACATTAATTCTTAACCTCAAAGCAACTCAAGTATGATGTGCAATTATTTTAATCAATCGAATCTTTCTCCTAGAAAAATAAAATGAGCGATGAGACACGTTTATTATTCACCATTTTATCTCTGCAAAAAATCTTCACTATAATTTTTTTAGATCACAAACTAAACATTTAGATTCCAAGAAGTGATCAAATAAAAAATATTTAATTCCTAAACTAATTATTTTTAGAAAAGTGTAGAATTTTCACTAATTTAGAATTTTAATAATGTCATATCTGTACACAAATAAAAATATGTCAAGAGTCAAGTTCAAGGCAGATGCCGTAACTATTTTAGCAGTTGGTTGTACTGGTGCTACATAGCTCATTATGGTCCATTAACTGGCAATAAGAAATCCTGTTTGATTACCTTGCAAAGCCATCCAAGATAGGTTCAAACTTTGCAACTACTCTTAACATTATTTGCTTTATGGAATAGTCACCAACATTAATGTCATGAAGCTACCAAAAGCAACTTGAACATGCCTTTTATAACATACAGATTGACCAAGACAAGAAACAAAACAATAAAGATGGTGAGGGGTACCGATGTCGAGAGCCGCTATTTCAGAACATCAAAGATGAAGCACAAAAGGGACCGTGGAGATTGTCTACAGCAAATCAATTCTCCCACTCTCAACAAGTGATTTTATGGGCTTGTAGCGAATAATGTGTAATACATTGGCCTCCATCTCAAAAGGTTCCTCTCTGTAAAATTCGATGTATTGTAAGATATATTTATATAATAAATATAAAAGCAAAAAATGGAAATTATAAACAGAGTAAAATGATACGAAAGAAAGAAAGTTACAGTCTACTAGATGCCCTCTCGTCCTCATCCTCAAGCTGTATATGTTCCAGATATTCCTTACTTTTGCAAACCACAAATGTATCCAGTGGAGGTTCTGGAACTGAATCAGAGAAAATCAAATATCATATAATTAGTCAATTTTATGTCAATAACATTTCACATGTGTTAATAACTTCCAAAAGAATACGATACAGAAAGATGCTGAACCGAGTAAAAGATTTATCCTCTAACAGTTAATTAAGCAGGGCAAAATTCATACCCATCTGACAAGTCATCCCACTAAGAAGCATGAGTGGAATTATAGGAGGCAGGTTGGAAATAAAACTCCTACACGGGGATTAATCACTATCCTTCATATTGACTTAACCTAAATCTCATTCCAATACATTGTCAGAGAACACGACGATCCAACAATTCATAATTCTGAGCACCTAAGATCTTAGAAAAGCTCCAGTGAAACGAATATTGAGGGAAAGTTAAATCTTTTCTAACCTTAAGACTTAAGTTCCTAAGAAATACTGCAATTCCATCTATAAACTATTTGATCAAAGAAGATCATCAGTGCTCTGAAACGAGCCAATATCCTAATATATCAATCTTACTAAAGGAATTGGACCATGCCCAAATGCATTACCGTCGAGAGATTCAATTTGAGATATACATATGTGAACACAAAAAAAAAGTTTCATGTAAAAGTCAAAGAATTTATTTTGAAGGTGTATGAGTACCCATGTCATCCTCTTCACTTATTATAGATTGCCTCAAAATGCTCTGATAATTATTAGGCAATTTTGATAGAACACTCTCATCAAAATGAGATTTCACATCATGACAACACCTGCACCACAACACGAATGTCAAAAAAACAATAAATAAATAAATTTGTAGAAAATGAACAACATGATGATAGCCTTACCTTTCAGCAAATACTCTCTCTTCTTCAGAAAGGCGTCCAAAAAGTTCATCTGACTTCAACATATAGAGCATGTACTTCTCGATCTGAGGGAGGAAGATTGTTTTAAAATTAAAAAATAGAAGTAATAGCAACGAGGAATGTAAATTGAAAAATTAAGTTGTTATTCAAGTTGGGTCTTGACTCTTGATTTGTTCTCTATGCTTGGGTGGAATGTACATATTCGTAATTTCAAATGCAATGAAAGCATTATAAACTTATGTGAAATATAAAACGGGGAAAAGGAGAAAAAGATAAAGAAAATCGTAACTACTCAGTCTGAACAAAATTAAACTATAGTCAGGTTGTACCTTCTGTAAGCGAATCCTGATATATGATCTCAATAAGAACTGTGTCCTATCTAAATCCATTTGATAGAGTGATACAATTAGGGGATCAATACCACTTCTTGAATATTCCTCTATAGTTTCTTCCTGTGAACAGATGCAAATCGGTATCAGTAATGTTAATCTATGAATAAAGTAAATTTACCACGCAATTGAAATATTGAATAGTAATAACAGTTTAAGAACAGGGTATTAATATATATTTTTAGTCTACTACCAGGAAGATCTCTATGCTAATATTGTGCCATATAAACCAAAAGACCGTTCAGAAATCTCTTTTTTTTTTTTCAAATTTATAAAATAAATGTTGAGAATAGAATACAAGAACTAAATTGCAATTTCAGAAGCTAGATTTTAGTAAAATGAAATCATGAATTGCTAGAATTTCAGATCTGATATTCAATAAATACTAACAAGGGGGGACTACATCAGGTGTGATTTTGCAACTGATTTTCTTTCCGTATAATTGCTTGGGAACCAAACAGGCTTTGAAGCAGAGTTTCAGGAATACCATTAATTGGATTTGCTCTTTGATTCTCCCAATCAAAGATGCCTCAAAGGGTAGAATCTCAGGAGCAGCCTTTTCATTACGCCAAGCCCTCTTTAGAGGCTCAACATCATTGGTTGGAGTTGACGCCTCGAAATCATCTGTTTGCGACATCGTGGCTCCTCCCAAACTTGATGCCATCATGTGTCCAATTATTTTGGCAATTCTCCCAGACTGTTTTCCTATCAATGCTGAAACAAATTGGGATGAGAAGTCAAATTAGAACTCGTGCCAAATGGAGATTAATCGTGACTTAGGATGACAAACTTAAATCAATATTTAGGGGTTTTGCAAGGTCTTGTTACCCCATTCTTGTGTGTGTCTAAGACCATGCAATGGCCACTGTATTTAAGACAATAGAAAGTGGTAAGCTCCCCAGGCTTCTCGATAGGGATGGCAACAAGACAGGGATAAAGAACCCAACTAACCCAATATAACGCTCTCTAACCTGACCTCATATGACAATACTCAAATAATAACAGATTACTGCCTCAGATAACTGTGGAGTATAATTGAGATCCGAACTTCTATCCTAAGTACAAAGATAAAATTCATTCTATCTATAACTCTTTGTCTGAGAATTTCTAAACAAACTGCAATTCTACCTTGAGAGGTCAAATTGGAGAAGGATAAGTCATGCATGGGAGGGAAAAAAACAAAAGTAAGTGATTAACTTCTAAGCTTGTAATCCATCCATTACGGAAGAAGATTTCAGTTCAGTCCAAAACCACAGGAGAAACTCAATTTTACAGGGAAAACGTCCCCCTGCAACTACATTAATATATTTGAATGGAAACTAAAATCACACTCGTCACCAACCTCTTACTCATGTCATGTTAATCACTTTCACTCGGCAGAATCAAACAAAAATCAGATCAAATACTCAACGACGCAAAAAATGCAAAAACAAGTAATCAGAATCGCTCCTCGAGAATTCTAAAGGAAACTAGATGGCATAAGAAGAAGTAACATTTCATTTTCGCGAAAAGAAAGAAAGACGCTAACCCTCAAACGCTTTAATTGGCTCTAAATTCTCGTATCTAGAACCCTAACTACATCCAATCTACAACCACAAAAGAAGAAGAACAGTGAATTCAGCGCAACAAATCTCAGTTCTGAAGAAGAAATAATGAAGAAAAAAAATTGAAGATATACTTACAGCGATAAACGCAGATATTGAAGAGGAACGGAGATAATTTCGTCAGTCTTAGAGAGAGAAAGTGAGATTAAAAGAGAGCGGGAGTGGCGCGAAAGGAAGACGAGTCCGAGCGGGGTTTTCAATTTTCTTTGACAATTGGCAGTACAAATACGTGGTGTAACGGGTCGGACGGGTCGACCCGATAGAAGTATTCGACCCAATCATTATTTTTGTAATGCCAAAATTTTAAGGGAACAAAAAAAAAAAGGAATAAGAGGCAATCACGAACATAGAGATGGGAGGGGTGTGGAATAAGAAAGAATGTGAAGGGATGAAATATACGAGAGAGAGAGAATGAGAGGGATAAAGTTCAGTTCGGATTCAATCGACCAAAAATAATTAAACTTGAGTTGGGTTATTCAAATCTTCGAGTTATTAATTAATTTGAAAAACCCTATATGATGAGACTGAAGAGAGAATTTTTATTTGAATATGGAAGATGATCCCAAATGAATGGGATAGTTCCTATATATATACACCCTAAAACTAGCCGTTAGGCTATCATTAAGAGATCAAGATTTTAAACAAATAGGCCGAACAACCTAACTAACAACAACATAACCTAATTAACAACTTAACAATAAAACTATGATTAAAACTACATCGCTATCACTATACAAAACACGTGTATAATGTTGTTTTAGTTTTAGTAATTTTAAATACCTTTTAGTATAGTTTGA